>NC_052507.1:49045659-49223779 GCF_014356525.2 Nilaparvata lugens
ACTTATTAACACAATATATTGTGTTAACTTGAATTCATTCTTTCCATTCTATTCTAGTCTATTCCATAGTCCAATTGAATTAGTAAAACATGAAAATGCACTCGAGAAATCAAGGAAATTTACTCCTTTTTTACAATTACACTCAGGATTAAAAGCTGTGTTTTTCACTCTAAATATACAGATAAATATAGATTATTAGAATAATTTGTGTTTGCTTATTTGACAGAGCGACCGAAACAATCGTTCCGCTTCACGCCGGTGATGTCAGTGGTGGTGGGCGTGGTCTCGGCCATGTTCCTGGTGGCGTGCATCGTGGCCGTCGTGCTGCGTGTGCAGTCGTCGCGCGGCGAGGAGCGACGCAAGCGACACAAATTCGACGCGCGCGTCAGAAGCGCCAGCGGCAGCCTGTCGGGCGGAGAGAAGTCGTCATCGAGTCCCATCAACAAGCTGGACCCGGGCGGCGACAGCGGCGGAGACAGCGATGAAAAGAACCCCAATAGAAGGTTATACTAACCTGCTCTAGTCTAATGCTAGTACATTCTTGCTTCATATCATCAAACCTAGCATTTTGATTTTTGAACATTTGGTCTAACTTAGCATTTGCTTATCAAATTTAGCATTTTGCTCATCAAATCTAGCATTTAACTCATCAAATCTAGCATCTAGCTTATCAAACCTTTGTGTTAAGAATGCTATAAGATTCAGATCATTTTTAATGTTTGCCATTTTGTAATATGCACTGATTCATTAAAACTTGATCTCTCTTGAACCGACTCCCACTCAGCAACAAACCATTCACAACCTATCAAGATATCTATCCACTAATAATTTCTATAACCAGGGATTTCATGGTGTACCATTTGGGACATATTTATTTTGTAATTCGGTCCCACCACAGGGGTACCATTTGCCGTGCTACCAATTTTTCCTTAAACGGTTGGAATAGCATTCCACCTATTAACCTAAGGATAGTTGTCGGCTCCAATGAAATAGATTCTTGATAAACTGTGAATGGATCTATTGCCTATGAATGAGAAATCCAGTTTTCAGAGCAAATTAACTTATAATCTTCAGATGAATTTATACAAATACACAAAGAACTATATCTCAAGCCTAATTATTTTTAGAGTAACTACGAACTAAAATACTTATCTAGTTTACAGTTGAAAAACAGTGGCTATTGGCTTGAAGATACAAACAGCTAAATCTTAACAAAATAGAACACAAAAATTTGTATAAAACTCAATTTAAAACATTAATAAACGAAAATGATTCAGAGCAAAACTCCACAACAATACACTTAGCCAGCCATTTTTCTAGAGAGGGCAGAACAGGAAAAACCTAAGTTGCAAGTCACAAAGCCAACGCCTTGTTCAGTATAGATTTTACAGACACGTCACCAAAAAATTATAACTTACAAGTTTAGAATTCACATTCTACATCTGTTCTCAATAAAACTTTATTTTGAAACTATTATTTTAAATTTTTATATATATCTCGATTTAAATAAACCATTTATCTAGTAATTTTGTTAACCCTGCCTCGGTGACACCATGGAACAATGCAACAAACATTTACGATAATAAATTCTCCGTCAAAAAGTTTGTCCGTCTATTGATGACTCTGATATTTACTATAAAGTTCCATAGATCTCGAATTGAAGATTCGATTCAATGTGAGAAAAAATGTAATATTACAGAATGAATGAATACTGTATAGACTACCCTATCTACAAAATATCAACTATTGGCGCCTTGCAGTGGGATATTATTGAAATATTTTTAACATGTCATGCAGTGTCAGCTATGACATTGAAAATGAACAGTTTATGGACCTCATACAGTATAGTTGAGATTCAATTATACTATTCCAGAAAAACATATTCAATAGCAGAATGACAAATTGTCACAAAGCATAAATCAAGTGCTTTCTTTATTCACTTCATGATGCAATTTTTCCAAAGAAAATATAAAAACGAAAAAAATGCATAAATCATACAGTAATGAATTTCAACTCATCAATCAACTTTATTCTCTCCACAGTACAATACATTTGTAGTAAATATAAAAGAAAAAACTAAAATCACTAACTTTCCTGAATCGAACCCAAATACCGTTCTCTTGTAATCTTATTAGTTATACTGAATCATTGTGGATATTTGATGAGGTATGATATTATGTATTACTTCTGCTTTCCATTATTATTGTACTTTTATGCTATTAGATATATCATTAAGGCTCGTTCTGGAATTTGTCTGTGAATCTTTCTATGTTTGTATCGAAGAAATGAATAAATATATAAAAAATACAAAGTGCATTGCTCATTAATAATAATGGATTTTAATTAATATCTGAATTTGTCTTTTTCGTATTCTAGGACCCAGACTGTAGTTATTGTATAGAGAGAGTTACTGTATAATACTTTAAACAGTAACTGTAGTCCATACCAGATCTAGGCCTGCTCATTCTCGTATTTGAACTGAGAATTATCTAATAAAGTATTCTGATAGGGCAACTTGAATAATTGTTTAATTAATATAGAAATAATTTCATATTACCCTTTTTTGAAATCTCCAATACTACTAGTTTCAGCTTTGAAGCGATTTTCTAGCGCCCTTTTTCCAAACGTTTTCATAAGTGAAAATGATCTAGGCTATTTCTATACTCATGAAATAGGTACCTATAGACATTCACCTCTTTCACCTTTGACATTCACCTCATATTAATAGACCTCTTTTACCTTTGACATCCACCTCATATTAATAGACCTCTTTTACCTTTGACATCCACCTCATATTAAAACAAAGCCCTTGTTAAAAGTTGATATGAATCAATTCCACCTATTTACATTATAAATTCTATTCATTTGTTTTAATGTCCAATAATGAATCCATATTCACAATATTGTTACAAATAAATGATAACACATTTCTATCAATCGAAACTTGATTTGGGGTGTTGCAGGACGTCCGGACCAAGTGCAGAACTGCTCGGTGTCCAACACATCGACCACCTCGTTCTATCTGCGGTGCGCGGAGGGCTTCAACGGAGGCCTGCCGCAGAGCTTCTGGATGGAGGTACGAGAGGCCGAGAGTCAGCTGTTGCGGGCCAACCTCAGCTCTCCCGTGCCACGGTTCTCGGTGGCCGGCCTGGAGCCTGGCGGTCGCTACCAGGCCTGCGTCTACTCGGTCAACGGCAAGGGACGAAGTGAGCCGGTGCCTGTCAGTGCCGTCACCATGCGCCTCAAGGTGGAGAAGCCATTGCCCAGTGAAAAAGGTGGGCTATCAAATCCGAATAATTGAATGAATAAGACGCTGATGTTGTCAATACTACTATATTTATAGTAGTATTAATACTATAATTTACCACTATACTAGCCTAAATACTACATACTACTGTACTAAATTTTTAACACTACTATATTTATTACAACAAACTATATTCTCCTCCCACACAATCAAATTATTCAAATCGGAATAATTATGTTAAATCAAATAATATCCAAATTAAATAGAAATACAAATATCAGTAGGCTACCCTTTTTCAATTATTTTATCACATGTTTCGGACATTCATGCCAATTTCAAGTCTTGGAAATAATATAAAATAATTCAAAAAGTGTACTGAGATTTGTGTTTCTATTTATATTAAAATCGCTGCAAAAAAAGCGATAAGAATAGTAACTAACTCAAATGTGAAAGCTCACTGCAAACCGCTATTTGTCAAAACTAGAGTCATGACTGTCATTTGTTTGTATATATATATATATATATATAGATATATATATATATATATATATATATATATATATTATATATATATATATATATATAATATATATATATATATAGATATATATATATATATATATATATATATATATATATATATATATATACGTTGCTTTTGTATATAAAATTGAAGGAAAGAAACCTTGATTGTAATATTAATGTGCACAATCATAATACGAGGAGCTACAGAAATGTACATATTCCTCAAGTAAGACTATCAAGGACCTTGAGAAACCATTTTAATGTGGGAATAAGACTTTTCAATCATTTGCCATCATACGACAGAGATCTACCTTATCCTAGTTTCAGAAAGGCAATAAACAAATTCCTAAGTGACAACCCATTTTATAGTTTGACTGAATTTTATGAAAACTCTTTCAATTGATGTTTGTCTTATAAATACTGTATATTATACTAGTATGTGTATAAGATTATATTTGTTATTCATGAGTTACCTAGATGGTATAAATTTGTATTGAGTGGGTCTCCACCCAAATTATGAATGTAATGTTTCTTTTAAATTCTCTGGCATTGTCTAATGCAATTTTGTAATTGTTCATTGACAAAAATAAATTATTTATTTATTTATTTATTTATTATTTATTTATTTATTTATTTATTTATTTATTTATTTATTTATTTATTTATTTATTTATTATTTATTTATTTATTTATTTATTTATTTATTTATTTATTTATTTATTTATTTATTTATTTATTTATTTATTTATTTATTTATTTATTTATTTATTTATTTTTTTTATTTATTTATTACAAGTAGCCCTGAACAGAAAAGAGACAATATCCAAATAGTCTATTTTTTACAGTTTTTTCAATGTTTGGACATTTTTAATAGTTTGTAATTGATTTAATCTATTTTGAAAGTATTTTCAGATTGTATAATAAGAGTGTTTTTTGTTTGTATTGGATTGTTAATAATTTTGTTAATTTCAGTGTGTAATTCAAAAATGTGAAAGTGACACATAACCAAGCTACATTTTGACTGTTATATAAATTTGAATTGGAACCGTTTCGGGCTTAAACCTGTTGTAATTTTCTGGAAGTTGTGTTAAAATGAATAAAAAAAATGAGTCGTATCTGCATAGATTATGAAATTGGGTAGGAGAATTGAAATTGAGAAATAGTATATTTCGCACCTAGAGCAGAAAATGAGATTTTTCCAGCTCGAAATCGGTTTTCAAGTCCGAGGCCGTAGGCCGAGGACTAGAAAAAATTGAGAGCTGAAAACATTTTTGCCCATGGTGCGAAGAATATTTTTTGCCACACTACAGGTATTGCTGACAAAATAAATAAAGAATACTCGTTAAGTTATCGTACCTATCTCTTGATTTTAGTGGTAGAAGATTTGCAGTCAGGATTTCAGATTCTTTTAAAATTTCACTTGGAATATCACGAATGTCCTCATCTTCAAGCATTTTTGAAAATTCGGAATGCGCTAATCAACAATAAATAATTGAATAAAAATGGTTGCGAAGCAAATGCTGAATTAGTTTGATTAGAGATTCGAACTGAAATCATGGCGACTTCAGCTGATGAAGAAAGTGGACACTCGCCCGATCCAGTGGATGACTTATTAACTACGGACTTCCACTTTAGCGGCTAGAAAGAGTACGTTTTCCGGTCTAGGCCGGAAAGAAAGCCTTTCCCGACGTCAGACGAGAGTCGTCTGCAAACAAGGTCTTTCAGATCTACGTAGGGACTGGAAAACAGCTGCTTTCTGTGCAGTGTGGCGAAAAAGTAATTTCCTGTACGTGAGAATTTTTTTAGTACGTTACCAATAATACTCCCAGTGGATTGAATGAAAATATAAAATTAGAATCGAATCAATATTATAACATTTTTGAAATTACAGTAAGTTGAAAGGTGACAATCATATTCTATACTTGCTCCATTTTAATAGGAGGGAGTTTTCTTCTGTTTTTTACTCTTTTCTAGCGAACTGTTTTGTCCACCTTCATTTTGTGGGAAACCATAGTTAGCGAGATTTCCTACTCCTCTTCTTTACACCACACTCAACCGCGTAGATCAAAATATCTTTTGTCCTATATTAAGAGTGCTTCTCTAATTTATTTTGTAAGTGATTCAAAATTGGTTCACAAATTCAATTGAACTAGCATAGTATGAATTCATTTTCTAACAAACGGAATGGGATCTGTTTCACACGAGATCCTTCATAGCAATCATCAGAGATAGTGAATAAAATAGTTTCAATTGCTACATTATGATTGTATTCAATCATGTTTGATATAGTCCTATTCCTAAACATATTTGGAAGTAAATTAGACTAGTTGAATAAAACACTGGCTGGCGATTTTCTAATCAAGCCGTGAATGTGTTTTTGTATACAATATTCTTTATTCAAGTTTTACTCAATATTCAATATTTTTATACAATATTCTTTATTCAAGTTTTACTCAATATTCAATATTTTTATACAATATTCTTTATTCAAGTTAACACAATATTGTGTTAACTTATTGACTTGTTAACTTATTAACACAATATATTGTGTTAACTTGAATTCATTCTTTCCATTCTATTCTAGTCTATTCCATAGTCCAATTGAATTAGTAAAACATGAAAATGCACTCGAGAAATCAAGGAAATTTACTCCTTTTTTACAATTACACTCAGGATTAAAAGCTGTGTTTTTCACTCTAAATATACAGATAAATATAGATTATTAGAATAATTTGTGTTTGCTTATTTGACAGAGCGACCGAAACAATCGTTCCGCTTCACGCCGGTGATGTCAGTGGTGGTGGGCGTGGTCTCGGCCATGTTCCTGGTGGCGTGCATCGTGGCCGTCGTGCTGCGTGTGCAGTCGTCGCGCGGCGAGGAGCGACGCAAGCGACACAAATTCGACGCGCGCGTCAGAAGCGCCAGCGGCAGCCTGTCGGGCGGAGAGAAGTCGTCATCGAGTCCCATCAACAAGCTGGACCCGGGCGGCGACAGCGGCGGAGACAGCGATGAAAAGAACCCAGACATCATACCTCAACCGATGGGAGGTCAGGCTTCACATACAACACACCACTAAAATTAATCAGAGAATAGAATCGCTGCCTCTATTTTGAACTATCATTTTTTGATCAATGCTGTGAGTATTGAACGAAAATCCACATTGATATGAAGCTTTATTGTACCCAAGAATCACAAGAGTAACACACAATATGAGGGCCGTATATCTGGAGTACCCGTAAAACATCAGTGCGTTTTTTTAAAATGTCATCAATATAGAGGTCAACATGGAGGTCTGCTGCACTGCAGAGGATAAGGATGATGCTCACACGGGCTTGTGCGTTGGTAGAATATAGTCTGAAGACTTCTGTTACTGCATATAAATTGACAACAGGAAAAACAGCTTTGTTCTTTCAGTTGTCAATACCTGGAATTACATGAATGTTCAGAGTAGACGATAGCAATGTTTATTCAGTTTGAATGTGGAATTTTCAATACTATAGTGTATTTCCTGTTGATTCTCTCCCAATCATTGATTTGATATTGTGATTGTTAAATGTGATAAATAAATGAATCTAATAAATATTCACTAGGGTGGGCATACAATAGTGAACTTAAAAGCAGATAAAAACTTTTAGTACCCTTTTGTTAAAAACTTTAAAATATTTTAATGACAGTTTCGACCATAGGTCATTTTGAAGTTTATGACCTATGGTCGAAGCTAGTCGTTAATATTTTATTAGTAAAAGTAAATTCCATTCGAGAATTCGACTTTCCACATTCTTTGTGCATGATCAGTGAAAAAATCAAACTTCAATGATGCATTCCTCTTCACTGATCCACTCAATGTGGAACTTGCAATTTATCCTCCAAGTCGAAATAATGCGACATAATAATGTATTGCATGTATGTATTCGTTTGCTTGCATTGCAAGCCTTTATTATAAAATTTCGGCCAAAAAATTATGTATGTCCTCAGGAATATAATTATGAATTTCAAAGCAAGAGAGAAGTTACAAAATCGAAAGAAAAATATAGTTATTGTTATAATACTAAATCATCATTCTCCATTGTCAAAGTGGAAATTATCGATGAAACTATCAGACATATAACTTTTAAATATTTTCTTTAACTTTCTGAATTTCAAGCTTCAATACAGTGATTAAAATTATATTCGAAGAATTAATTATAACAATATCCAAGGCATCTCCAAGGCAATGAACTATGTATTCATGAACGTATTGAATTAGTAATTCTATTGCTTTTCATCAAAAGAAAATGGAAATTCAATTGAGAACTATTCAACTCCACTATTTTACCTCAGCTTTAATGTTTAATTATTAATTTCTACAGGGCTACTTGATAGTTATTTGATAGAATAACTAGTCACATCAACTTTAATGTTTTAATAAACCAAATTTCTACCGAGCTACTTGATAGTTTTAATTTACTAAATTGCTCTTATCCTTGCATTTTCTCAATTTTTTGAATCGTGTTCAACATTCTTTTGTTTAAATTGTTTTTTCGTGCTTCGCCTCTCCTTGGGTTGTAAGTTAACCATTTTGAAATTTTTCTTCTTTCTTGGCTTGACAGCTTTCCAAATCCTTCCCATCCCCTCATCATCAGCCGCTCTTCGTCTATATTGTTTCATCCTCACCATAATTAGCACTTCACACTTCCTTCTATCATCTTTCTACTTTTTCATTAAATTCATTTTCCTTATTATCGTTCTTGATTCGCTTTTAATAACATATTGAATCAAAATGATTATTTTCATTTTGAGTTTTATTCATGAATCATATATATTTGAATAGCTACTTTACATATCAAATATTATTTACTATATGATTTACTTTTGTTAGCTACAATCGAGTGATGATGCAACTCATTTCTTCACACAGGCTCATGCATGGAATTATTATGTATTTTGTTTTGTTTATAAATTTACTGTGTCTGTGAAATAAATAGTCTGTTAATGGAATTACTACTGCCCTCTACCCTTTGATTTTCAAAGACATTGCCAATTTTATGCCATTATTAAGTTTATAAATTTGATGTATCGAAAAATCGTTGATTTTCCATTATTGGATTCAAATGATTTGATTGGAGTTGGATTTTTTTATGTATCTAAAAATCGTTGATTTCCGATTATAGGATTTAAATGGATTCGGAATTTTGACATGAATTGTGTTTTTGCAGCTGACCCCGAAGACCACACAGAGTTCCTCCACAAGCGACAACACGTGTCGACTATAGAGACGCGATCTTCACCGCTGCTGCAGCATGGATACGGCCCTGGTCCTGGCCCTGGACCCGGCTACTGCACTCTGCGCAACGGCGGCTTGCCGCTACAGGAGTTAACCAACCTTCCTACCAAGCCTCAGGTGAAATAATCTGTCATATAATTCAGTCACTGATCATTGATATTGATATCAATTGTATAATTGATATAATTGAATCACGCTAATCTTATCTACCATCCAGTATATAACTGTATAAGCCAGTATGTAATCTACATGAAAGTACTCAATCAATCAATCCACATTCAGAAGATGAGAAAAGCTATGATAGGTTATATTCAAACGAAAAACAAATAATCATTATTACTTTAGTAGCTCACAATCACGAGATTTTTTGAAATCGTGTGATAGAAAATATGTTAACCAGGAACCTGAAAACTGTCTTCACTAATTAATTGATTACCGCCTTAACTAGCTAACTAATTGACTGTAAGTTAATCGTCCAATGTATTTGGTCAAGATGTGAAAAGAGGCACACAAAATCTCTTGTTGAATAAATCAATTGAAAAACATCTGAAATAATATTTTTAAACTGTAATAAAGAAATTGGATGTGAAATTTATGAAAATACTTCAATTTATGATTTAGATGGGGATGAAACTATTCTATAACAATAAATGATTATGAATAAAGCAGATATTGCATTAATCTCCATTACTGCAAAACTTGTTCAGGACGAGACTTTTTTGAGAAATAAGAATATAATTTTATCAGTTGCCAGTTGCGTTGAACTGTCCAAGTATGGTTGAGTCTCCTCGTCACTTTTAAAACGTATATAACCTACAGTCTGGCTGAAGATTGGCCGTCAACCAGACTATAAAGGCTGATCTCAAAAACGGCCTCAGGCCCGAAATGTGTACCTAACCGGCACGAAAATAAGAAATGTGTACCTAATTCTGAGCTATTTGTGTGCTGGTCTCATGATTTGGTCCACACACGTGAGAGATCGACTACTACGTGGAGAAGCCTTAACTCAGACGCGTCCACTAAAGGGGAGGAGATTTGACACAGTCTGCGTCATTGAAATTTTTGGAGGGCTCCACAACAAATTTTGAAGAAACTAAAAAAAGAAAGGATCGAGTCGGAACATGACAACTGGCATCCTCTTTTCCTGTTCCAGGTGCTCAATTTGTACTGAAAAGACTTCCTACATAGCTGCTTAACGTAAAAGCATCAAGTGTTATTGATAACACATACAAGTGTTATTGATCAGCTTATCGGCTCAGTTTTGTTGTATCAAATTTTCAAATCATTCAATTTTTGGTGTGCTTCAGGTGTCCCTGGAGGCAGCATACACGTCTGGCGCCTGCACTCTGCCACGCGCACCCACGGGCCACAACTGGCCCGGCTATGGTCGAACCCTCTACCACCAGGGGGGCGGACCCCCGCTACCCCCCCAGGAGGCACCCCCGCCCCCCACAGTCGACACACCGCTCATGCTCGTCAAACGCGAGAGCACCGTCTGACTAATGACCAAGTTGTAAATTTTTTACAACTGGACTACTCTCAACGACTGCCTCCTGTCAAGGATCAAGACTTTTTGAACATTTCTAGTTTGTAAGTTTTATTGGAAAAGGTGAACAGTGAGCAATGGTTTCTTCAGCTCACGTATGACACAGACTAACGTTTTTTTGTCTCTATTTCCTACTTGAAATACGTACTTGGCGCTGTAAGTTTTCAAATAAACTGTGAGATTTTATAGGTGAGTGTTCATTCGGTGACAGTTGCTGTATCATGGAGAGTTGCAAGTGATAAGCAGAATAAGGTCAGCATCACGGTGGATAAAAGTGTATGCTAATGCCCAGTTTCCCCGATTCCAGAAGGCTTTATTGTTACTGATTGTAGGTTACCAGAAGCATGTAACTTGTACCGTGTAGACACAAACTTGATTACCTTACCTAACAACATAGAGAAGAGAATACAACAACTATTCGTTTGTCTCTGCTTACAGGTTAAATTACGTGTTCACAGCACAATCTAAGCTTCTGGTAGCCTGTCATCACTAATTAGAATGTCTAGTTGAATCGTGAAAACTGAGCCCAAGGGTCTTCGTAATGCTAAGTACCGTAGCTGAATGGCGTCACTTTATTAACCAAGGTTTCAAACTAGGCTACTATTAGCAAGTCTATTGATATTTTTACGAGAGAGGAAAGATTCGCTGAATAATGTGAAATGAATTCAGAAAAATCTAAAATTCAGTCCTATCATAATCGTGACATCTTCAGTCTTCTTCTATAAATGTAACATGGGTAAGCATGACCCATCTACTAAGCAAACAGGATTTGTTTCAAAAAAGTGTAAGTCCTGTAATATGGGGATAAGGCAACCACAAACTAGATATTTTTATAAATAAATCGATTACGATACTCGAATCACTGTACTAGAGTGAGAGCCCCGCTTCTACTTATAATTTAGGACTTTTATATTATTTCGTATAACGATTCTGCCCTCAATATATAGCCTAATTATCTATACATTATGAATGAAGATAATTGTGAAAACTTCTGTGACGATCCTAGTGTACTTTGATTTCAAATTAATGTTTACACAGAGAAAGCTCAATCCAAATGGAAACACTTCAAGGTTTCAACTCAAAATGTATTCCATGTAGCCTGAATTTGGTTCAAATCACTGCCTGTTATTATTTGCTTCAACCTGGTACTCTAATAGATGATATCTATAAAAAAGAGCAGCATTGCATTCGAACAGACAACCTATATTAATAAATTATAACAAGCAAAAATGCTCAACGGGCTAAAACGTAGTATGTTAACTTATGTAAAAACCCCAATTAGTGAAGATCAAACTTATAACTTAACTCTGCATGAAAGCTCTAAGAACAAACATGGGCACGGTTCCCTCGGATGCAAAAAGACGACTGCCGAGTTCCTTACCTCCATCACAAACATTTCAGTTGTCAGACTCATGTAGTGGGAGGCCAGAGGTCAGAACATTGAACACTCGGTCTCTACAATTGAATACCCACTGGAGCTCTGTGATACAGCCAACTGGGTTATAGAATAATTTATTATTACCGTATTGAGAAAAACTAAGACATATTGAAGAAATATAAAATTGTTTTTAGTTGTAAGTTACATAATTTATCATGGCTGTGAAAAGATTCATTATAAATATTATTATGTGTATAGATTATAATGGTATTACTGAATACGAATTAACATTCCTCTTGTCCTTATAAGGAGATAATTCATTATAGCTTGTAATTTAGTCGAATACTAGTAATATGGAAACATGTATGATAATATTTTTCAAATGTAACAAAATCTTGTTCAAAGTAGGTTCTTTATAAAATTTTAATAAGCAAAAAGAAAATTGCAGGGAATTCTTTGTTTTCCCAATTATCTTATTCAAAATCGTAACAGAATTGAATAGTACAGTACTTATAAATATAAGAACAATTGCCAAAATAGTTTTTCCCTTAAAATCTCAGTATTTTTGCAAATGGAAACATGGAATCAACAAACCATATTTGCATTTTATTTTCCAATTATTAAGTTCCATTAATCATGAACAAATATTTTTAATTGATTCAAGTGAATTAATTATGCTCTTCAACTGATACAGATGGAATAATAAATTTATTAGTTTTTATCTTTTGCAACTTATTACTTACATTAGATAGTTGGTAAGAAAATAATAGCTCATGTGTATGATACATGTATTTTCCAAAGCTCTTTTTTCGTTAACAAATACTTCGCTCAAATTGGTAACATTAATTTTTATATATTTTAATGATGAATCAATATAATTGAATTTTTCTTTATTTTTGTTTCAATTTCTTAAACAAAATATACTTGGATGATATGGTATTGTTTTAACATGAATCATGAAGAGGCTCTCTGAAAATTTTCTATGTTGATAAAATAGACTGTGAAAAAAGCTTTTTCATGTTTTTAAAGTTTTCTTATCTATTCAACGATAATACATTTCCATCAATATACTACTGTACTATGTAATTGAATTTGATGATTGCCTTCATTTTTATACAAAGTTTTATCTAAATAAGGTGATGAGAGTTATCGTAGATTGAGCTACACATGACTGTTGGAACCAACTATACAGTAACTATATAACCTAATGGTTATACAGAACCAACAAAAAAGGTCTAGAAGAACTTATAGAACTTACTTGGTTGGAATCATGTGTTGAGCAGGGTTAATGAAAATGGATAAAGTAAAATATAACTTGAGTTTAAAAATTGTGTATAGTAAACATTATTGTAAAAAAATCAAATGAAATGTGTAAATACTGTATGATAATATTACTGTGAATATTGTAATAAAACGTCAATGTTTATTATAAGTTTATAAATATAAAAGCTATTGAATTTAAAATGAGTTTAATTTCTACTCCTCTCCACTTTTCCATTCTTTGTAGATGAATCAATGAGATGATATGATTTTTTTCTCCATTCTTAAAAACCCTGGGCTACAAGTAGCCTTCTACAATAATTACTTTTTCATTTTCCATTAAGAAATGTTTCAATACTTAAGAGCCATAAACACAAACTGAACATTTTTTTTTTTGGATACAAGAACGTATTTAACATGTGTCAAACTAAATTTTTTTGTTCATTCATTTTGAGTTCCTTTTGTAATAAGGTAGTGCATAGACCCGGTTCCACAAAAGCCGGTTGAATTTTAACCAAGATTAATTTGACGAGCACCAATCATAGAAGGCGTTTTTGAAAAGACGGCTTCTCTGATTGGTTCTCGTGGAATTAATCACAATTAAAATTTAACCGGCACCTACTGTTTTATTCTCTAAAAAGACGTAACTTATGTTGATTCCTGCACTTTTCAATTCTCAAATCATATGATTTTTGTTTATTGCTTTATTATGGATTCTCAATTCATAGCTTAGTTCAATAATTAATTTCAATCCAACCGTTAATTTTACACATTTAAAAGGTGTGATATGATAAAATATTCCTACTCGTCCATTCTGTTCATTCTCCTATTATTTATAAATTTTTCTAGCCAAATTCTATCAAATGAAGAGGTTAAATCGTCAAGAAGGGACATCCAAGGTAGAATTGAGATCAGAGCTATAATGGTCAACTGTCATCCTGAATTAATTACAAAAGCATCAAGAAAGCCTTACAATGAAAAAGAAAGCATGTCCAGTGATGAGTGAAGGTCTTGTTAAGTTTACTTTATAAACTTTTACAATAATTGAGTTAAGTACCTAATATTTTTAGATATTCAAATTAGGTACCGTACACGGGGTAGGCGAATAGCCTACTATTGTAACTTCTTTGGGGGTAGGCTACTGTATCAGAAACAGCAGGTAGGTACCGGTAAGTTACCTAATGTCAATAAATTATAGCCTAGTTACTATAACTATTACAAAAAAATAGAAGCATTAATTTCCTAGATTTAAAGTTTTAAACTTTAGAAAAATAATAATCTAGTGAATAATTCTAGCTAAAAAATAATATAACCTCAAAATTGGTAGGCTACCATAAACTTTAGGCCTACTTAACAATAAATCATATTCACAAATAATATTAAAACTGTTCAAATGCCCCACTGATACCTATATTCATTAATTTTTAATTGAGGTAGAAATAAAAATATATTACTAAAGGTGCAATATTCCTTAGCGGCGTCTTATTGAGACGCGCATCTAGCGACGCGTAGTTAGAGCCGCCGCGGCTAGAACACATATTCTATAAATTCATAAAATTCAATTATTCATTAGATCTGAATCATAAAAGCCATTGCCACTACATTCGATTGCAAGCCGTGCACCCATGTGAGGCCCGGGTCCACCGCCTCCATCTAAGTCACCTCATAAATGGACCGGGGAGGGGGTGGTGTAGCGATGGGGATTCTTTGATTCCAGGCTATGTATACACTATGTACATACCAACAACCTGCAAAAATTCAACTTTCCTCTAATTTGTTGCGCAGATCCCTGTTTTTTGTCTTCATTGACTGGGCCAATAGAATAGCATAGGATTACATTATACTACTCTGACTTTTGTTTTAGGTACTGTAGAATTGCTGATTGCAGACTGAGAAATCTATCTATGCTAGTAGTTCTGTGAACAGTAGACCTCACGCAGAATTCTCATCCACAAGTAACTGATTGAAACTATAGACCTTATGGAAATACAGCAATTGTCAGCTAAAAAATAAGAAGACTTGTCAGCTGATTTATGATGAATAATATTCTATAGGTAGTCTGATTTTCACTCTAATATTGGCTTATGAAGGAGGCTTCTTGTTCCTTTTATATTATCCTTGAAATGCAAAATTTCCGAAAACCTTGTATACACTATGTAAACCTTGTATACTTTCGGAAATTTTGCATTTCAAGGATAATATAAAAGGAACAAGGAGCCTCCTTCATACGCCAATATTAGAGTGAAAATCAGACTATAGAATATATTATTCATCATAAATCAGCTGACAAGTGATTACACAGATGTGTGGAGAAGCCAGTCTATTCCTGTATTTCCATAAGGTATTGTGCGACGCGCAATTAAAAAAGGAACATACCTGTCAAATTTCATGAAAATCTATTACCGCGTTTCGCCGTAAATGCGCAACATATAAACATTTAAACATTAAGAGAAATGCCAAATCGTCGACTTGAATCTTAGACCTCACTTCGCTCGGTCAAAATCGAGCCTCAATTTTACATTCAATAACATTTTTATGTGTGCAACGAATTTGATGATTTTTTTTAGTTGTGTTCGTTATGTTCAGGACCAGGTTTATGGCCTATTAAATTTATAATCCGACTTCAGGACTCTTTCCTACGATCCTTCAAAGTTCACATGTAATCCTTATGGGAGAAGATTTGTGAGCTGGCCACACAGAGAAATACAAATCAGCTGTTATAATCATTGCGTCATCCAACAGCCGTCGGTAGATCTGTTTTTCAATTTTCTTTCCACTGATTCACAAAATTTTTATTCTTAAAGATGCGTACAGATATACGCGCCGCGAAGATTCGCAATTCACTTTTAATCAGCCGATGCCAAGCTTTTTATATCTGTATCTTAACGTTTCTGTAAAAATACAGATATAGTCAGCTGATTAAAATTGAATTGCTCATGTTCGCGGCGCGTATATCTGTACGCACCTTTATAATGCCGCGGTACGAACGACGTCCAAACTTGGGTCGTAGAACTCAAAATGCTGTAAATTTAGATTATTCACGGGAAAATGGGAAAATCAGCAGCAAGGATATATAACATTCAATTCCCAGCAAGCTGCATTCAACTATAACTAAAAATACAAACTGCTGCACAACTAACTAAGCACATAGGAAGTCCATATTGAGATATAAATGTGAATACTGATTTTTGGATAAATTTCATAAAAATATAGAGTATCAGATTAAGCTAAGGTTAAGCACACCTGAGGAGGCGCGGCTTGGTGATACAAAGTGTTGATCTTAATGGAGATTGTCTTATCACACCGTTCCACGCCATGCCCGATTGTGTGTGTGTGTGTGTGTGTGTGTGAGCTCTTCCATTCAAACCATTAAGCAAGAAGCACCTGGATGCAAAATGCCGCATCGCGCCTCCTCAGATGTGCATCCCGCTAAAATTTGTCATGAGATGCATTAAGTATTTGGTGGTACGAAGTTCGTCGGGCCAGCTAGTACATAATAAATGTTACGAGTGCCATTCGGCCAGATGACTTTGATGCTATTGTGTTGTAAAAGAGTAATGATACATTTCTGATCTCTATAATAATTGCATAATTATTATTAGAAAGCAATAAAACGTATGTTAACCCAGTAGTAACTAAAATAGCTTTTTAACAAACTATAAATATATCCTATTCATCAATGAATATGAATTATTTTGAATCGATATTGAGTAAATAAAATTGACTTTATTCAGATATTGGTAATCCCGGGATTTACAGTAATTGATCCCGGGATATGTAGGTATCAAACTTAGTCCGGAATTCAGGATCCCGGGATTCATCGCTAGTCTTGTTGCTCACTATGTAGGTTAGAATACAATTTTGGCTCATTTTTGTGTCGCATGGATTATACATCGGCAAACTAGGTCTTTATAATAATGTTACAATAATATTATTGTCTCCTTGGTCATATATGTCATAAGCACTTAAGTCCAAAACTGCAGTTTTGAGAAAATGGTGTCCAAAGTTTTCTTGTATGTTCAAACATAATTTTCAAGAATATTTTTGATCATATCACAATGAAACTTACAAAGTAGGATCAAAATACACTTATTCATGATTCGATTATTCCAAAGTAATGAAAAAATAAAAAAACTACTGATTTAATTATGACTTGAGTTGTTTGGTTCATGAAAAACGATGACATAAGTGGACTTAAGTCATTATTCTACCAAATGATACTTTACACCATCCAAACAGCAAGCTATTCACATTTTCAAACTAATTACAGTGTTTTTACCCAAACATAGATTCCCAAAAATCCTCTGCAATACCTGACTTAAGATGTTATAATGGTCTTAATAACGGAAGTAGGAATAAAGTGGTAACAACACTGTTACCAGTCAACACTGTTATTTCATTGTGATCAGCACAATTCTTATTTTGATTGATCAATTCTTATTCAATTACCAGAACTTATTTGATAGTGGTTTTACCAAAGTGTAGATCTCGAAATTCTACATCCGGATGTGAAATTATCTCATTTTTAAGTGCTTCTGTCAAATAATGACCAATGTCTATCAGTTTTCCTTACTCAAATGTATTTCATATTTTTCTTTCTGTTCAGACAGTTACTGAAGAGCAGTTCATTGTTGTTGATCATGTCTATGATCCTGTATTCAAAAAGCGGTCACGCCTGCTCAATCCTTTTGTTTTCAAGATCAAGCAAAACCAAGTACTGCAATTGTATGGATTGCAATTTCAAAACGTAAGATTGATTACAGTATACTTTTATTATATTATTCATTTATTAGGTTGAAACATCACAATATTGGAATGAAAAACCTTTTCATGACAGTTCAAATTGCAACTCACCTCCAAGTTTCTTAAAACTTTTATTTCATGGAATTCAATCAACACTGTTATTTCATTGTGATCAGCACTCAAATCAATTCTTATTCAATTACCAGAACTTATTTGATAGCAGTTGGCTCTCATAGACTGAAGAGAATTTTTAGTATATTTGAATTTAAAATACAGGTACTGAATAATTGAACGTTATTTTGCTTATGGATTAATTTCAAATTTGGTCTAGTCCCTACTTAGTATTTATGATATAATTGATAATTGTTATGTTATGCCGCATATGATGTGATTGTTATGTCGCATATTAGCTACAAACATATACAATTTACTTCTTATTAGCATTGAAATGTGATCAAATATTTTTATAACATTTCATACCTACCTCATTTCAAATCAACAAAATCAGCAAGTAAATAATTCCTTGAAATTGGCGGAAAACTATTTCTTTCGCGCCAAGTGGCTATTGATGGAACTATTATTCAATACAGAGCGCATGCTGTAACGTGGGTGGTTGTGTTTCCCCAGTGTCAAGTGCCCGAAATTGGCCAATAGTGAATGGTCTGCTTCAAGCACTCATCACACATCAGCATCCTCCGCACAGCATTACCAATTCTCACTAGTCTGCTATGGAGCTTTACCCTAATCAAATAATAGGCCTATATTAGTTTATGAAAATGAAAAAAAATCTTGATCACAGTCAATCGTAAATGCTATTTCAACTATCGAGTTCTTATTCTCAAACAATCAAATTTTATTTTGCCACAACAAAAATAATACAACAAAAATATTAATCCTCAAATCCTAAATATTAATATAATACAAAGTTGAGAAAAAACATATTCATCAATATTTAAATATACACGAAAAACAACTTTGTCAAAGCAAAATAACATGTGTGGCGCTGCCTGCAAAACCGAAGTTTCAGTGCTGGCAGCGAGTATCGATATTAATTTTCAATATAAAAAAATTTCAATGAAGAAATGAATAGATGGAACAAGAATTAATATACATGGAAGGAAATATAAACAAACATAGTATGAATAAAAAGGAAAAGTAAATTCAAAAGTGTAATTTGAAGCACTAAAATATAAAGTAGCCTATTATTACTGAATGATGAATTCCATTATGTGGCTTAGAAGATAAATATCACAATATCATTATATATGTGGTTAGAAAAATAAATTGAAAAATCACAGAGTAGAAGACAGAGAATGAATCTGAGAAAATATATTTGAGGTTTGGAAGAAAAATAAAAAGGTAACTGCAATAAAAGAAATATAGGATGATTAAGTGAAGGTGGCATTTACTAGTGCATTATGTGTGAATGAATTGCGAAATATTCACTGACTTTATCCATTCTGCTATCTTTTTAATAATAGTTTTTGCTATTAAGTTATCTGGTATGAGGTTGATCAGTCTGTTACTTATGTAAGGCAATTGTCTCCGGCATACAGTCATGTCTGTTCTATTGATTTGGAAATTACCCTGCATACGGAAATCGTAAGTTCTAATTTGTGGTGTAAATTGATTTATATTTTTAATTATATATAAAATTATATTCATTACAAATAAATGTCTAACTGTTAATACTGGAAATTCAATGAAAAGGAGATATGTAGGGTATCGTCTAGGTCGGCCAAGTGCTGCTTTTATTTTATTATGTGCTTTTGAATAAGATGGATTTTATTGAAATGTGTTTCTAATGCTCCACTCCATACCCTAATACCATATTGCAAAACCGACTGGGCATAAGCGTAGTATATCAACAATAGGATATCTAGATCACCCAGCCCGTTTAATCTATAGTTAAGTGATTGGACGACACGACTGAGTTTTTAAAAATTGAAACTTTATTAACACTACAACTACAGAAAATACCGAATTAAAGAATTTCGGGAGTCGAGTGCTCTCGTCAAGAGTTTGAGTAGAACTAAATGAAAATAGTTAATTGAGACATGAAGAAGACAATGCATAGTCAGCTATATTCTATAACAATGGGGTTGTATTACTACTACTATAGATATTTAACTCCTCCACCCCTAGACTGAAGCTGTCCTCAGCGATCAGAATTTTGGGTTTGGAGGCAAGGCCCAAGAACAAATGTTGGGGCTTGCAAAGTTGCTTTTACATTTACATTTTTTACAATTATTTTGTAAAGAAGATACATATTTGATAAAGTTATATAATTTGAATACAATAAATATACCAAGAATAACAATAAAACATATAATAAAAATCCAAATATAATAAGTATCGTCTTTTGCAATGCTAAGTTCTTCTATTGCTAGTAGTGGTTCAATCTTAATATTTTCTTCATGTATAATATCAAATGAAAAGTTTGTTTTCAATTTACGAAATGGAACTTCGGATGGGATTGATACATCACTTTCCCATTATTCATGTATTTTAGGATGTTCGAATAACTGTTCTGACTTATTAAGATACAATAATTGAGTTGATTTTGGATATAATGTAGTGTTCTTTTTGTCTGATAAAATAATAGCTCTGTCAATTTTGTACAGTAGATATTGATTGATAATTGGAATAAATTTTACATAAGAAGCAGATTCATTAATTACTAATTGATTACAGTGTTCTAATTTCTTATCTTCTAACACTCCACTTATACACTTATTTTTTATCACTGTCACATTTCTGCAGTAGTAGTTGTCACACAAAAATTCACATTTACCAGATAAAATTAAATTTCGTCATATCACAGGATAAGGGAAGGATATCCATGAATGGTGGTAACTTTAGTATTACGATAAACAGGATAGGATAATAAGAAGAAGGTTTCATAAGTAGGTGATTTTAAAGGGAATTCAATGAAGTAGGATATATATTCTTTATATATTGAGCAGTGTACTTTTGCTAATTGCCATAACACTTCTGGTTCTTCAGAAATCAATTTTACATTAGATTCAGAAATAATATTATTTATTTCTTTATGGGATAATATACTAGAATGTAGAATATTCAATCTACAAAACTCCAAACTAGTATCTAAATCGCTTATTTTATTAAAGAGCAAACTTAATGAGCTAAATAAAAGGGAAAATTGCTGGTTCAACTGTACAGTCGTAGTTTCATTTGAGAGAGTTTTGAAATAATTTATAATTTTCAAATTATTCCCATGAATCTTTTTCACATCAGCATTAAAATCGTCAATGAGCCTTTTGCTTACTGAAAATTGATTCTCAATATTATGCTGTTTTAATTATATTAATACGTAATATACCTAATATGTATTTACAATATTAAGCGGTATTCATTTGACTGAACTTGAAATAATATTTTGTCGTATTTTTCTTTGTCGTTCGCATCCATGTTACCGGTTACCCATGAAATAGCTGAGCCAAGTCCATTGAAAAGTCCACGCTTATTTCTATTTTTGCTGATATTGATGTGGTCTAGTTTTGTTTCTGTGTATTTTAAATGCATTGTTATGATGTCTAGACGGCCTTGATCGATATTACGATATTGTGTTCACGCAAAATGAATATTGTTCTTTTGATTGTATTTAATTCGATAGGCAACATGTTTACATTAATATTATGCATGTATGTGAAGGTTTCATCTATTAGGAATGAGTCGTGAATTTTGATAGCTGAGTGATGGGTGATGTTTTACTTAGATGAGTGAATGTATATCTGATGAGTGTATGTGTCGGGTTTGCTGGTGTTAGCAACGCCACAGCATCAGAAGAACAAACATTGTTACCTCAAACAGATAAATTAGTTGATTTCTTTTTCTTTGGAGCTCGCTTCACTCGATTCGGGTGAAGTTTGAAGGGTCGTTTCTGAATCGCTCTTGGATTAGTAGCTAATTGAGTTTCCTTATTGTATTTCACTTTAAAAAATTTGGGTTTGTCCTTTTTATTAAACGTTGTCTTTATGAAGGGTTCGTTAGGTAGGCATTTTAAAATCTTTTTCTCTAGTTTGATTTAGGCGATCAGTTCTGATTTGTTTTTCTTGTCCTACTTTATCTTTTACTAGTTTGTGAATAGTTTTCAGTTTTTCTAGATATGCGTTTGTTATTTCTTCAGCAATAAGGGCTTCCGTTATTTCATCAACATATGGATTTTTCGATACACCAAAAGTCATTTCCATAGGAGTTAGTTTCAAGGTTGAATTTATTGTGTTATTGAATGCGATAATTGCAAGTTTCATATTATCTTCGGGTTTGTTGTCTTTATTTTCCATTTGTATAGCATTAAGGAGTTCAATGAGTGTCGAGTGTGCTCGTTCTAATAAACCCTGGGAATCTGGATGTCCCGGTGTTATATATAATAATTACTAAGAACTTTTCTTTATATTTGGTCACATTGGGTGGTGTGATAGAGGGGTTCACATAGTTCTTTGACGACCCAGTGTCAACCATCCATTTACGGTTAGCGTGGTCGACAAAATATGGGAGCGACTTATTTATGATATTCAATTCAAATTTTTTGGGGGTGTTTCCGCTGAGTGTGTTGGGCCTACCCCTAAAAAATGAGCCTGCATGTTGTTGAATGCTTCAGTAAGTGAAGTTAGCTGGTTTTGCATACTTTGGATTTCGTTTCCGAAAGGATGAGATGAGTTGTCTGTCAAGTCATCGTGCATGTTTTGGATTCCGTTTCCGAAAATATCAGATGAGTTATCTGTCAAGTCATCTTGCAAATGATGCACTTCAAAGGGAGATTTTGAGTTCAGTTTGAAACGATTAGAAGGATTTGTTTGAACTGTGCGCATGCTGACAGTGTTTTGTGAATCCCACTTACTATTATGTGGTTGTCTGAATTGAGGATTGATTTGCACAGGCCTCGGTTGGTGAGGGAATTGAGCAAATTGATTTTGAGGAAAATTTTGTTGAAAGTTTCTGTTCTGGGGGAATGTTTGATGTGATCCATTATTCTGTTGGAAGAAATTCGGTTCTCGAGGCTGCGAGAAGTTGTTAGAAAAAGCTCTGTTGCTTGCTTGATAAGCATGAGTGAATGTGTTCGATCGCATTGGCGTTTGATTAAAAGCTCTTGAATCAATTTTATTGATAGTACTGATAGTTGATTTGAAGTTCAAGCTCCTTAGAACAATACTACAGTCATTGATAATCTTATGTCTAGCATCGTCAAGATCATGAATTTGGAGGATTTGCAAATGAGAGCCCAAAGTTGGATGTACTCCGTGAATCAATGTACGAGTAAGAGTTGCGTTCAACTGCTGCATTAGATTAGTCAAAAGTTCACCTTGGATACCATCTAGTTTATATTTAGTCAACATAGTTGTGCGTTTTTCATCCAGGCGATTAATGAATTCGATCGGGTGTTCATTTGAATAGGATTTCATAAAAGTAATTTCCGCAATTAGGTCTGGAACGGACCTGTTGTCAGCGAAGTTTGTTTTTAGAGCGGCTATCAGCTCTGTTACAGTTGTACAATTGTTATTAAAAACAACTGATTCTGCGGGTCCTGAAAGACGGCTTACGGCTGCCCTGAAAAGGAGCCAGTGATTTTCTGTTTTTTCGTCAATGTTTGCACTACAATAGGACACTAATAGTTCATTACAAGTACTAATAAAATGTGGTAGCTTATAGCAAGTACCATCATAATGGGGTATGAATTTAAGAATGTCATGAGGAATTTGTTTCGAGATATTAGGCATTGTAGGGTTTGGTTGAGGAAGAGATATAACGAAATTACTCACAGTCGATTGAGGTTGGTGGGTGATGTTCCGGTTGTTGTCAGCATCGGCGTCGGTGTCGTCTTCTTCTTCGGATGATATAAGGACAGCAGGAATCCTCCTGAAGGTGGCGAGATCTCTGTCCCTCTGTAGAGTCCTCTCGTCTCCTGCGGTGGCCAGCGTGGGGTTGAACTAACTGCTAGGCTGGATACGGTTACAGCGTGATGGTGATAACAGCTTGATGGTGGTTTTCCATTGAAGTCGTTTTCGTTTTTGTAGTTTGATTCGATTTACACTTATTAACACTGGTGAAAGTTAAGTTCTTGTTGGAGGAATTTTTGAAAGTTTGAGTTTACTCTGATAGCACTTGACTTTGTTTTCTCGTTGGAGAATAATTTTGTAGTTGAGTGGTGGATTTTGGATTTTGAAGTCGAGTCACTTTCACTATGAGTTCCTGGAGAAAAATATATGGGTTGGTTCACGGATGAAGAGGTGAAACTCAAAGTTTTTTCGTTGCACAAGATAAAAAGTCTTGTATCCGAGTTTAATGAACGTGGATGGATACAAGGATAAAACTTTCCGCGACGTAAGTTCGGGCGCCAGTTAAGTGATTGGACGACACGACTAAGTTTTTAAAAATTGAAACTTTATTAACACTACAACTACAGAAAATACCAAATTAAAGAATTTCGGGAGCCGAGTGCTCTCGTCAAGAGTTTGAGTAGAACTAAATGAAAATAGTTAATTGAGACATAAAGAAGACAATGCATAGTCAGCTATATTCTATAACAATGGGGTTGTATTACTACTACTATGGATATTTAACTTATGACATTTATGGATCACATGTTTCATTTTTTTGCAAGTATTATTTATGTGAGGATTCCATTTGAGTTGTGAATCCAACATGACTCCAAGGTATTTTGTCTCTCTCACTCTCTCCAGTTTTTGACAATCACAGCCTCCATCTCTCTCTCGCAAGCCTACCCACTCCCCATAATTGTTATTATGAGTGCAGTCTGAGTAGTGGATTTTTATTCCAATTCCAAATGTATCAGTAGGGATAGCCCTTTCTGATGGAGAGAAAAGCATGTATACACTTTTTTCACATTAAGTGTCAGCGTATGATGATCAAGCCATGACTTTACTTTGGTCAGACCAGACTCAGTCAAACGCTTAGTCTTTTGCCAGCTGAATCCAATGAAAATCAAGGCCGTATCATCTGCAAAGGAGATTGCATGACATCCGTTTATGTGGATTTTCAAGAGTTCATTGATATAGACTAAAAATAATATCCGCGAGAGAACAGTACCTTGAGGAAGACCATATTCAGACAATGTCACTCTGTTGGTTTCAAGGATCTGTACTCTTTTATGCAAGTAACCTTTAAATAAATTTAACACATTTCCCCGGAAACATATTCTCTCCAGTTTATGCAGAAGGACACTATGAGGAATGGTATCATAGGCCTTAGCCAGGTCTAGAAAAACTGCCAGGGTTTTTTTACTGTTTTGGAAGTTTTAAGTTATAATTCTTACCAACTCAGTCATTGCGTCTTCGGTGGATTTTCCCTCTTGGAAACTGTTTTGGTTAGTAGCAATGAATTTATACTTTTTAAGGTATACCAATATACGTTTCTTAATTATCTTCTCAAAAATCTTCGAATTACTGATAAGACTGATGAGGCCGTAATTCTCGGGTGCCTTCCTGTCACCAGATTTATAAAATTGAATAATTTTTGCAATTTTGAAATGAGATGGAAAATGGCGAAATTCGAAACACTTATTAAATAACATTGACAAGGGCTTAGCTATGTACTCAGCAATATTTTGCCTATTCCATCCATACCCGGAGATGCATTACTTCTCAAATTCTTAATACAAAGTAATACCTCATCATAACTCAATGGGTGCAAAAGGAATGAATTCGGAGAGTTCGCCGCTGAACAAGGTGGGTACTGTGAGTTTAGCAAACTCTGTTTAGTGAAAATCTCTGTGAAAATCCTGGATTTTCTCTGCATAATTTCTTCCTACTTCCGAAAAATATTTATTCATAATAGCGGGGTCAATTTCCAGTGGTTTATACTTCGTTGCATCTCTAGAATCTCCTCTATGCAGTTCCAAGTCTTTTTACTATTACCTTTGGAGTTTGATATTTTAGTTCTGTAATAGTCAAGTTTAGTTTTTTTAATAAGCTTGTTCAACATATTTCTATAGATTTTATAATTATTTTGTAATTGGACATTGAAGGGTTGACTGTTCAATTTTTTATGCATCTTGTCTCGTTCCCTGATGGATCTTAATATTGCCTGTAAAAGTCAGAGTGTTGTAAGTCATTTTTTTTATTTTCGAGTTAAGTACAGTTATGGGTTCTAGAACTATAAATCTATTACTAGAAGAGTGGTGTAAGTCATATGGTTCAAGGAACTGTCCAGAGAGAGAGAGAGAGAGAGAGAGAGAGAGAGAGAGAGAGAGAGTCATATTCATCATAGTGTTCAGAGTGGTGCATATAATTAACACACTTACAAAAATGTTAATTGATCAATTTTTCTGGTCATTAACACACCTACAAAAATGTTAATTGATTATTTTCTTGATCAAATCATTAGTCATTAGTGAGAACAATACATGCCTGTGGCCCTGAGAACATTGAATTCATCACCTCCTCACTTGGGAATTGAGTGAATAGCTTCTACTAAAACCTTTAATTCCTCAGAAGAAGGTTGATAAGACTTACACCACTTTGACTTTCACAGGCTCTTATCAACCCTGGAGTTATCCATTTTTTAGTGGTTTAGTTCTGTTTTTAATTTTAATTTGAACAGTAGCGGATTTTATGTACCGCATCAGTTTACAGTAGAAATCATGAATTTTATCATCTAAATACATATTATCGCCATTAAAAGGAGTCTCATTTTCCCAGTTTTCTTGTTTTAACTTGTCAATCAATTTAGTATAATCAATATTTTCAGTGAATATCTCTCCAATTCCCTTTGAACCTGTGTATGAGTTTCCTAAGTGGAAAGTTGTACAGAAATGGTCCGTAATATACGTTATTTGTATAGAGCTAAGGACATAACTAACTCTAAAATTAAATTTTTTCCAAAATATATTATGTATTCGAGTTACCTGAAATACGAGTAGGTGTATTTATAATGTTTTTTTATTTATTCTTCATGTTTTCAACAAATCTTACTATAAAGTACATTCTTTTTTTTCTTTTGCACCACTGTCTTTTTCTTTTGTTGCAATGAGTATTGTTGTTTGCATGTATTCTTTCTGTTAATGTGTATCAAACTTGTATGTTTGTGGGTGTGGGTGTGTGTTAGTGGGCGTGGGTGTGTGTGTGTGTGTGTCGGTGGATGGATGTGTGTGTGTGTGTGTGTCGGTGGGTGGGTGTGTGTGTGTGTGTGTGACGGTGGGTGGGTGTGGGTGTGTGTGTGTGAGAAAATAAATTGAATTGAATTTTATTTAATTTATTCAAATTGATTCTTATGATGAGTCGATATACATCAGACGGTATGCATGCATGACACAGTTATAGATGTAACATCAGATTGCCCAAGCAATCATCAGAACGCACACAGCTTCAGAAACACGTATGTAGACAGACGGTTGAAAAATCTCTCACCTGGTATTCGACTGTTGCAACGCACACAGATGTCTGTCTGTATAACATTAACTTTTTCAATAAACTCTTCTTATTTAGTCTGCTTAGCATAAATCTTGTTCTTAGACATTTTTAAACTTGCAGATAGTTAACGCTGAAGTAACTGAAGAAGTAATTAACAAGAATGAAGATAATTTCACCGGTTGCGATGTCACTTCCTCACATCCAACCTGTGGATTCTCATTGTCAAAGGATCGTCAAGTGATACCTTTCAGTGAGGTGAGCTCTCATATGTTCATTCAACTTCACTTTTAATACCTATTTTAATGCGGGAAATGTTATTTTTGACACAATATCAATAAAACTCCAAACATGGATAAATGTTACCAACGTTGAAATACGATTCTTAATTCCTTTTCGTTGTGTATTTATAAATTAAAATAATTTATATTAGAAAACTATTGCAAAACAAATGACAGCTTCTGATACTGTTATACAAATTACACCATAGAAAGGGTAGCTTTCCTATATTTGCTGGTTCTAGTTGTATTTAGAAAATAATACATTTATATGATAGTTTTCCTAGTTTATATTTGTTGGATGTTTCATTCAATCGCAAAATGTCACAACTAATATAATTTTTGTTGTTGTTTTGAAATGACTCAACATCTAGGTTCCAGTTCAACTTGGTCTCAAGCGATGAATATTAAAACATGAATGAATATTTGTCTGTTTGATAAGTAGTAGACAAGCTATTATATTTTTCATTTATAATGGAGGTATACTACAACTGTCATATTATAAGTAAGTTACCCTATACAGAGTGTCCCAAGAAAGATGTAACAGCCGAAAACCATATTTTCTACATTAAATGCTCATACAAAAATAAGGTTAAGTAAATTTTTTATATCGACCTCAGTGTTCGAGATATGTCGATTTTTCGATATTTTTGAAAAACGTCAATAGCTAGAAAACTATTAGTCAAAGTCTAATTCTGAGGATATGGTAGGAAAAAATTTCCAGTAAGAGTCATATAATTTGTTTATTTGTTTGACGTTTATGAACTTTTCATGAGCGGTCAAACTGAAATTTGGTTTTGAACTCGAAGAATGTACTTTTTCAACTTGGAGCGCTCATAAAAAGTTGAAAAAACGTCAAACTAAGGTACAAATTATATGAATCTTGTTGGAAATTTCTTGCTCTTCCCAACCATATCCTTAGAATTCGATTTTGTCTGTTTCCTGGTTATTGACTTTTTTAAAAAAAAAATAGAAAAATTTATATATCTCGAAAATCTATAAATTGCAAACTGCATGTAGGTCTTCGGCTGTTACACCTTTCAAGGGACACTCTGTATAGTTTCAAGTAGGTTTTTTTAGATTCATAGTATAACCTACTTAACGGATGGATGCCTCTTTTGTAAGATTCAATCGCATTTGCAGGGTTTCTGTTGTTCTTGTGACGCATATATCAATAGCCAACGTCAGCCTCACAATGCTTTCACAACTTCTAGAAGCTTGCACAGGATTGGTCCATCCCCAATTCATGTGAAAACCCACAACTTTCCCAGACATAATCGTGATGCTCTCCATGATAACAGTGTTGTCAAATCCAAATCAGATCAAGAGGCTCGTGATGAAAGTAATGATTTTTTGGAAGACATGCAATCGAATGGAAATCGAAATTGGGTAATGCTTCGCAGATCAAACTCATCGATATCTGATGATGATCCAACCATTCCTCCACAAAAAATTGTTGTGGATCAATCGTTATTTAAACAGAAAGATGGTTCACTAGAAAATTCATTGGACTTCATCTCCCATAACGGAAAAAATCAAAAGGCTAAGCATTATGAAACGCAAAATAGTTACTTGTTTCCAATTGGTGAGAATATTCCAAAAAACAGAAGAAGCATTGCTGGTTCCTATGCGAATAATATCGGAAGTGATTTGGAAACTACATGTATAAGTTCTGAGGGTATTGATAAAACTTCTGAAAAGATGGAGGATTTGTATGATAATTGTCGATTCTCTAATAGAAATAGAGAAGTTGGTCTGTCTGAAGATGAAATGAAACTGGAAAGCAGCATAGATTCAGCTGTATTTTCTCAACAACATCATCAATCATACAATACCGATTCACTCGAAAATAAGAGGGGATCAACTGGAAAATCTGAAAAATCACTATCAATTGAAGTATCTGTTGCTGACCCCGATTCCCCATTGAACTTGATGAACGAAAATACTGTAATTGGGTTAGTTGATGAGAATAATACTATAGAACATCATCCTAATGATGTGGATTCATTAAAAAATAATGATTTCTCAACAGACGTCGGTCCAAACTCTATTTTGAACGCACACAATGATTTGAAACCTGTCGTAGTTTCGACAATTGATGAAAAAAAGTTGAATCCTTTTCGACAAACAACTTCTAATAATAATGTTATTCCAATTTTAGAACACGCAAATCCTATGGAGCCAGCGATTGGGTTTAAAATGACCGATCGCAAAATATCGCAATTCAACCCTTGGAATATACATACCACTGAGTGCCCATTGAATAAATATCGCCAGAATAGCACGCCCCACAATAAGTATCTTCATGTGTTAAAGTTTGAGGGCGATTCAAGTAGAGAACATATGGAACGTTTAAAGGATGCTTCAGCCTCCAATAGACACACAGTGAAGCTTGAAGGTATTGAGCCCAGTGAAGAGTCAAACAATTCGAATAAGGCTAATCCACAAAAACGAAATACATACAAAAGTACAGGTTTGTGTAGAAATAGATACTCATTTTCAACTTGAAGTACAATGATGGGCTAAGATTAATACCATTTAGCTTGGGAAATGATGAGTAGACCTACACCAACGTGAATACCTATCATTGTCCTAGTATTGTTCACATTTATTCGAATGGTAAGAAATTCCCATCAATTATTCAAAATTTGGAGTGTCAAAATTAAAAGCAATGGACTTCGATTAGAGATGAAAAAATATATTCTCTCTCCCTCATCTACATAAGGTTTATCAGTATATGATTAGATTTCAAATTTAATTTGATGAGTTACGGTATTGAAAGTGAATAATTCTATGCATCATAAGCTCATTTCAAACTTGAATTATCGGATTAGCCTATATTACTTTACTTCAAAAATGGAAATTCAGTGAATTTCTCAGGTAATTTGTGGGATAATTCTTCTTTAAAAATTGTAATGTCTACGGCATTTGAAAATATTCTATAAATTGTTATTGACTGTTCAACAACACTTATAAGTTTTTAGTTGTGATTAAATCTACAAGTTTCCTATTTTCTTTTCTATATTTCAAAGATCATTGTAATTCTTAAAATTTTCCCTTTTGAGCTTCAAATTGTCTTAGAATTCAACTATCTATTTAAATTAAAATATAATGGTCTCGTTCATGTAAAGCTGCTATTTATACCCCTTGAACAGTATAAAAGTGAAATGGTTACACGATTCATATAATGATAAAAAGGAGAATATTGATAACGAAGCTAACATCTGGAATTCAACCCTTAACTGTCAGTGTACCATAGTCATCTAATATATTCTTACAAATAATATAGGTTACAATATTGCAGGTGCAAAAGAACCTGGAACAACCAGTACAATCATAAACAAACGGAAGAAAAGTAACGTGAAAAGGCAAGCTTCTCCGAATGGAAATCAAATCAGAGGAGGCCAAAGCTGTTTAGAGCGTAATACTCCACCGGGTGTGGATCCAATCACATACCATGAGAGTGCTCATTGCTTGCGCTATAGTGATCTGTGGTATGTAGGCCTACCTGCTCAATATTCAATAATTCAAGTTCCACTAATTCATATAATCATTTCCGCTAGCCCTCATAACTTTTCCGTACAATAAAAATTGTTGAAGGTGGTATTGTTATAGATATTAATATTATTGAATTGGGAAGTGGAATACTGTCACAATTATACTTAATTGAAGAATAAGATTGTTCAATTGTTATTCGAGAATTTTCATTCTCGAACCGAAACTGATTTGTTGTAACTGAATGGATAGCACAATCATCAAAATCAAAAGTTACGGTTGAACTTTATATTGGCTATCTGAAGCTATTTCTTCACAGTTTTTTATAATGATGAATTGTAAAGTTTCTGGGTTTCAAATGGTCGATAAACTATTTGTTTTCCAATAACTTTCCAAATAAGTTACAAAATGTTGATTTCCCTTTGTTTTCCAGGTATACTGTTTATCACTTGAGAAGGCCTTTTGTTGAACACTCGGTGCGATTGAAACTTTATGAAAAGTATGACTATCATGACAAAAATACGCACTGGGATGAAATAACTGCCGGAAGGCAGACCAAGTAAGTTTATCAATGAATTATGTTGGAACAAGTCTGATTGGAATCAGAATGTACCTAACTTAACTATAAGTACCTATAGGTAGCCTATTATATATTTCCGATCTGAAAATATAAAAATTCTATTGGGGATAGATTTAATACTTGATGCTGATATTAGATGAATGCTGGCCGATAAAATGCAAGAAAGATGTTCTAAAAAAAATGTTGACCAAGCTCCGTTTATGACAATTTTTCGGTATATTTTCCAGGGTTTCTGATTTTGGCTAATCTAAATAAGATGACTCATCATACTCATTTTGCCAAATTCAACTCAACTACTACAATCTCAAAGTATCTCTTTCCAATTTTTAAGAGAAGTTTCCATGTAAAAGTAATATCAAAGATCTTATTAGATTATTGAAAATATAAGAAATTATTCTATGGATGATCATTGTACCATGACAATCAGTAAAATTAATCGACCAAATCCTAATTTAAAATAGGCCTTGTGATATAGATTTGCATTTCTTGAATTCCTTCCTGTTTTTTAGAAATTGAGGAAATGAGAACAATATGAATGTGAATAATCGCAAATCATGTTCTATTTGCTTTTTCATGAATATTCATTTTATAGTGATTATTTCAAAGTATTACCTTTTTTAGGCGTGAACTAACTCGATCTCTTATTACTTGATCTTAATATCATATCAGAAAAGAATCGCACATTAGCCTTGAACTAGATTGCAATAACAAGGAATTAAACAGTTCTGTGTTCAACTATATTGATTATCAGAGAGTTTTTTTTAATTGAGAACTGATTTAAAAAACCCTGATGGCTGCTTTAGGATAGCTCTACTGCCATGAGCTTCAAAATTACTTCCGATTGTTAACCCACCTAAAAAGTCTAATCATATCTTATTATCTTCATTGTTCCTCCCACTATCCTAGCACAATCCTATCGATTATGTGGACATCGTCCTCAGCAGAATAAATCGTGTAATTTTTTTGTAGAATAAGGATTAGATGGTAGAATCAGAAACTCCTTATCTCCATAAGTCCTTGGTATTTGTTCAAAATTCTTAATTCATTTACTTGAAAGGCTGAACTCAATTTTAAATTGAAAGATAAGTTTCAAATTTATAATTTCTCTGATCAATATATTTGGTTTGTGGTTTTTCTAGCGTGGGAACATTTAGCCGTGTTGTTCAAGATGAAACGCCAACATTCTCTTTCACTTACATGCCGAGCTCAGATCAAGTGCTCGGTCCTTTCCAGCTAGACACCGATAAAAGCACGTTGCTAGTTCCTCAACCAGTCAGCGATCAACTCCAAGATAAATATCCACAGGCGAGAGGTAACTCTTTTTTCCACCTCTTAAATTGAATTGAATGAATTGATCAATCCCCAAACATATATATGTTATACTATTAGGTAGGGTAAGAATAATAAAATAATTGAAAATGAAAAATATACATCCAAATGTCAAGAAAGTTTGAGTATGGAACATTCTTTGGGGAAAAGCAAGTAAACTACTCTTGTTCTCACTGATACAGCAGACTGATTCAGCTAGTTTGCCATGAAGTGGAAACATTCAATATGAAAATAATATCAAGAAATGGAACTCAACCTTAGATCCACATAATCGAGGCTGAAATCACAAACTTGAGTGAAATAAATTGGCATTTCAGTAATTCAGAACGATAAGAGTAGGCTATGTGTAGTATTCATGAATTTCAATTACCACCAATCTTTTATAATTATAACTATTACCATCATCCATGCTCAATCAAACTCCAATGCAAAAAAGTAATTGAAATCAGTCAGAATTCCATTGAAACGGAATTTATAGTAAGGTACATGAATTAATTCACCATTTTGATCTAAGGATTACTGTTCTGTATAGGTAGTATACTCACGATATCCTGTGTATTTTATTCACTTTCTGGTGAAACACTCAGTATAAAACTTTCTTGAGGTTTGAAATAAGGTGCTCAAGAATCAAAGTTCAATATTAAATCTACATACCTCATCCAGTTTTTTTTTCAATTCATGTCGGAAATAGTTATGAGCTGAAAGCTTCTCGTTTTGTATTTGCCATTTTTAGTATGACAGACTCACTTACTGTTTGCTTCGTATGGTATTTACTGTACTATATCCTTTCTTACTGTACCATCCTTTATTCTTATTGTATATTTTGTATTCGTATGTTCAAGTAGTAGAGACAGATTGAATTTGATTGAATATTTGCGTGTCTTTTGTGTGTTGCCAGCTGGTCCCAGTGAATATCTTCTGCTGAAGAGCGACCAAATCACACAGGATGGAGACGAATGCGATAAGGTCGGAGTTGGCTTCTCAGCGTTCGCAAAGCAACCCGACAGATGCAGTCACGTGCGGGGCACATGTCTCACCAATCAACCTCTACATCTATGGCAGCATGATCATGTTAGCTTTCATCATAAAATCTACAAACTTTTGAATGATAAGTATATTCCTATTTATTCTGTCATTCTGTTGACAATTATTGTTTTGCATTATTGTAGTCATTATTTTAGAAATATTCATTCTTTTTTCAAGCAAACTGAAACTTTCCTAAGTGAATATAATATATTGGGTCGTATTCATAAAAATGAAGGATATCCTTCAGAGTAACAGGTAGAAGTATAAGGTTATCCTTGTGGAGTAAAAGGTAGAAGTATAAGCATCTCCTTCTTCCCGTATTCATAATGATTACCTTATACTTGAAGGATATCCTTCTAGCAAGAAATTAAAAGGTTAGCTTTTACTTTCCTCCATATCTTGCAGTCATGCCAACTAACGTCTACTCTAGTAAACATTTCTTTAGCATTACAAGTGGCTTAAACATTCATATTAGATCATTTTAAATTGGGAAAGAGATAAATTCATGAAACCATATGGATAAATTCTTCATTTTGATTGTATTGTTGATTGAATAAAACAAAAATTTCCTAAAAATATTAATTTTTGAGAAAATTATCCAATTCACTAAGAATGACCAAAAATAACTTTTAATTGAGTTATTTCTGGTAAATTGAATAACTTTCACAAAAATTGATATTTTCAGAAAGTGTTTGCTTTATTCAATCAACAATATCATCAAGAATTTTTCCTCAAAATTTCATGGATTTATCTCTTACCGAATTTAAAATGATCCGCCCAAGAAGCTTAAACTTTAGGCGCTCATATCTCAAAAAATAACGATCGAAAAAAATTGTTTTCCGAGAAACCTTTTTCATTTTAATAGCTTGATAGTATAAAAATCAATAAACTTCGAAAAACGGAAAAATATCACCATTAAAACGGTTTTTTAGCCTATTGCACAGTCCCCACATGTGGAACCGAACTCGAACAACGCAGCAAACCGCGCAATCCGCCGTGCAGCGAACCGCACAGCCAATTAAAACAATTTGAACCGAGAAAGCTAGATGTTTTATTTTTCAATCATGTAGCCTACCCGCTTTGTGATTTTAAATATATTGGAGAATTCATTGAAATAAATAAGAGTATGGAATTCACCGAATCTATTACAGTCAATTTATGATTAATCAAATAAATTAATCATTAGTATAAAATGATAAGATGTTCATAATTTTAAATGAAATAATTTAATTAAACGAATTGTCATGTTACTGAGTTCTTGGTCAACAATATTGGAATTTATCCATTCATTAGTTTTTCAGAAGTTATTCTATTTGAATTCTTCAAAACATTGATTTAATAAAATATAAGAAGAGGCCTATACTTCTGTATTCATGTTCAACGGTACAGCGAACGGTTAAAAAAGCGGCGAGCGGCGCGGCGAACGGTTAACAGCTGATTCTTAACATTATGAACTGCTTAAGTTCGCTGCATTCCGCGATGTACTACGGATTGCGCGGTTTGCTGCGCTGTTCCAGGTTCGGTTCGGCATGAGTGGACAAACCTTTATGTGCAAGTATGCTGTCAATCACTGCATTCATTGTCCGAAATTCAGTTGATCGACTATTACCAAGTTTACTTACTATGCCAGAATCACTAAGATGACGCAGACAAACCTTCATCCTATGAACAGATGACAAAGCAATTGCCCGAGTTTCATCGCTTGTTCCTAAGAATCTGTCTGCAAGCCACTGTACATTTCCTTTCTCAAAGCGGTATAATGCTTTAAATCTACAAAAAAGTGTAGGTAAGCGGGTCTTATAATACTCAACGTCCCTCATATCCACACCATCTGCCATCGCGTCGAAAATCTCGAAACAACCGTTCACTACCAGAATGAGTTTGCTCTTGACCAGACTCATAATTTTTGAAGGATATGCTTTTAATGTGAAGTATATGGTCTAGTTTATGAATACGAGCTTTTGAATATGAGCTTTTGCTCTAGAAGTACAAAGTTTTGCTCGAAATTATTATGAATAGAAGTAAAAGGATTTCCTTCAGATTTCACAAGCATAAGCATATCCTTCTTCTATGTATAGGGCCCATTAACTCACAATAAAATGTTATAGCCGTTTAGTCAGATTTTTTAGCATTAAAGAATACGATATAAATAGAAACGGAGTGAGAATGTTAGAAAAAACATCGTGAAAGAACGAATACGATATAAAGTGAAACTGAGTGAGAATTTTAGAAAAACATCGTGAAAGATTATTTGAAATTAACACTTTTTGTTCTATTTTGAATCTCAATTTTTTCATGATGACCATACATTAGCTTTTTGCTTGTGCGTGGATAATTGAAAGTGCGAGGATGATTAGATGAGATGATCAAACGTCCATGCCCACCGACGGGATTCGAACCTGCGACCAGGTAGCGCTAGCAGACTGAAGGGGGTGCAACGCCTTGGTCGTCTTGGTTATCATTGCCAGCATTTTAGCATTCTAATAGCCTAGCCTATTTGAAATGAAAATATTCAAAAAGCTAAACACTTTTTCAGGCTGGGAAGTTCCATGAAGAACTGAAAAGAGAACGTATGCTATATAAAACATTATTTTTCATCAACATTCAGGAGTAAAGGTGTTTTGGGTTGAAATCACCTGATTATTGCCATGATTTTTTAATTGAATTGGATAAATCAATAAATTACATCTAATTACAATTTCTTAAATGATTGCTTGCAGGAGGCTCTGGCAAACGACAAGCCAGGAAAGTATTTCCTGAAAAACTTTGCGTGTATATCGTTGAACCCTTTCATAGTGAACAAATCCAATAGCGACGAATTCCTGGCCATTGATTATCATAATCCCTACTCAGCAACGATTGAAATCGAAGTCAAGTCTGATTTTAATGGCATCATTCGACCAGGGTGAGTGAATTTGAGTGAACTGCAAAATTAATTTATTTATTGATATCATTTCATCTAAGAAAATGTAATTTGTCTCAGTAGTTTTCTATGGTCCTATGGTCCTTATTGACACTACCGATTGACCTATTTATTCAGATAATATTAATCCAATTACTTCTCATCGAAGTCAATCCTTGATCTATTGAAGTTTGAACCCAAACTTAATGTAGCTTATAATCAATGCAAATTCACATTCAATTTCAATTTCAATTTTTTCAATTCAATTTATTTTCCACATGAAATTACAAATTTGTAAATATAGTTAAGTTACAATAAAACAATAAATATAAAGATAAATTACTTTACTATTTTATTTAAAATTGTAACCTTATTGAAAAGTGGAATCCCCCAAGAAGACTAGGCTATACATCTGTGATTGGGGGAGAGTCCCTATGAGCAAGAATATAACAAAAAGTAAATTAAGTTTGAAATAGTTATAAGCAAAATAATATACATTCATAATACTAAGTTAACCTAACATATATGCTAGTATGATAGAGTGCAATCTACAGACTATTGCACTTCCCTACCACTGTTTTTGTAACCATTTGTGAAGAGTGCTTAAATGGAAAGAAAGAGCTAAAAAAAAAGAGCAAGAGGACTCAAGACTGTGACAATTTATTTATTAAATTGTAGAGATTAAAGAAGCATAGGAATGAAGTAAGCCCTCGGCTCCAGCCCAACCTATGCCAATCAACCATTTAAACAGCTTCCTTTTATACACCACATCGCTGCAGCTCTCAGCCTCCCTGATGTCATTGGGCAAATTTCTATAGACGATTTGTGCTAGATAGTGAGGAGACCTAAGTTCTATTCCGTGATATAATTGAGGATATAATTGAGGTGTTGAATATCCATGGTTATTTCTGTGGCGAGTTTGATAGTTATGTTGAATATTGCTGAGTAGTTCTATTTTGTGTTTCCTGATATATGTGAGAAGTGTTTTAATATACAGTTGTCTTAAATTGAGCACAGGGAAGTCCGAGAACAACAGCGACGTGGGATATCTGGGTTCTTTTTTAAGAATTTTTTTTTATAATGGTGCGCTGGGTAACCGAGAGAGGCTCCAGGCTAGCAGATGACACCCCTCCCCAGACAATGATACCATACTGTAACACTGACTGTGCATAAGCATGGTATACTCTTTTACTTAATCTGGTATCAAGTACTTGGCTCAACTGAGATAGACCATACAGCATCCGTCGTAGCCTTTGCTTGACACACTGCATATGTGGTGCCCAACTCAGCTGATGGTCAAAAATGACCCCCAGATATTTATATTGATCCACTCTGTCAATTACCCCACAAGCACATGATAAAGATCCAACATCCCCACATGAGTGCATTTTCACCTGTCTCAGCCCTGGGTCTGGTTGGTTTCTTGTAACAACTGGCAAGTACTTGGTTTTGCCAAGATTCACCGTGAGGTTATTATGGTCAAACCAGTTTTTTATTTTGGAAAGATCTTTAGTGGCATTTTCATAAACTTGTTCCCATTCCCTACCTGTAGAAATAACCACTGTATCGTCAGCAAATAGGAATATCCTGCTTGTAGTATTGAGCCGGGAAATATTATTAATATATATCAAGAACAGTACTGGACCCAGCATACTACCTTGAATGACGCCATAGTCTACACCATTCCTATCACTGTCTTCACCATCAATCTGAACAAATTGTTGGCGTTCACAAAAATAACTTTTGAACCACTGAAGAGAAGTGTCCCTAACTCCAATAGCTTCAAGTTTATTAAGAAGCTTGCCTCTATCTACTGAATCAAACGCCTTAGCCAGGTCCAGGAATGTCATGATAACTTTATTTTTAATTTTAACTGACTCTATTATGTATTTGTTCACCTGAAATAATGCATCATTGGTGTTTTTATCTTTTTGGAAGCCGTATTGGTTATGTGCTAGAATGTTATTTTCTTTCAAATATTCCATTAACTGTATTTTAATGCATTTTTCAATGATCTTTGACAGAGTAGATAACAGAGAAATGGGTCTATAGTTTGTAGGTTCGTTTTTGGGTCCTGATTTGTGGATTGGAATGATCTTCGCTATTTTTAGGTATTCTGGGAACTGTCCTGTCTGAATGCTAAGATTCACTATGTGGTGTATTGGGTTTATTAGTGTATGAAGGCTGTCTTTAATTATCCTTGTTGGAATAAAGTCATACCCGGGAGCACTTCTGCCTTTGAGGCTATTAATTACATTTGATAATTCCTCTTTTGTCACCTCTTTCAATTTGAAGACAGCATCAACCACGTACTCTTGATCTCTGATCTCTGGTTGCCCTACTGGATTCAAGGAGCTAGTGAGTATGGACCCAACTGATGTGAAATACTGATTAAAAGTATTCCCAATGTCCTTAATGTTAGGTTTTGAAGTAGGATCTCCTCTTTGGGCAAATGCGTCGATTGGGAATGAATGGGGTCCTTTGGCTTCTCCAGAGATTTCTTCTACTACATTCCAGAACTTGTGTGGGTTATTTGAAACTTCATCGATTTTATTTTTGTAGTAATTATGTTTTGCTTGTTTTATAGTCGAATGTAGCATGTTTCTAAAACGAGTAAATTCAGTTTTCAAGGAAATACAATAAGGTTGTCTATTAAGTTTTTTTCTCAATTTATCGCGATGGCGTATGGAATTAATAAGTCCTCTAGTAATCCATGGTTTTATTTTTGTATGTTTAGCTGATATTTTAGTTTTTGTTGTCATTTGTTGAATAATATTCTGTGTAGTTCGTATAAATGAATTAGTTGCAAGATTGATATTATTTTCGTTTGTGACATGGTTCCAATTCTGCAAAGACAAAGTGTTTTTTACACTATTCCAATCTATTTTCATGTAATAATTATCTCTATTGGGCGGTTTTTTGTTAGGTGTGAATAATTTCATGCACACGGCGTAGTGGTCGGTAATTGAGGTTTGTACTATAGTTGTAGCTGCTTCGTACAAGGGTGGTAACTTAACAAAGTAGTGGTCGATGCATGTATTACTAGCTGGCCTAGTAACCTTGTCGACACAGCAAGCAAGCCCCGCATCGTTCAACACATCCAAATACCTCTCTTCAAGCGTATGAGGATTGACATTCAAAAGGTTACAGTTGATATCTCCAGCTAAAATTTTAAGACAATTACTATTATTTGTTTGCTCATTGAAATATGATTCAATAGAGTCTGTAAAAATGCTAAGACTGGAGTTAGGGCTACGATAGATAGCCAGAAGTTCACAAGAAACACCTGCCAATTCAAAGGTGAGGGAGAGGCATGTCGCTAAACCCCCCAGTTGGAGCTCGCGACAATTAGCATCTATTTCTCTGTCTATGTATATAACAACACCATCGCTCTGATTTAAGTTTTTGTATGATCTATACAAATTGTAACCAGGGATTTTCATTGAATCGCTTTCATCATTCAACCAAGCTTCTGTTGGAATTATGCATGAGAAATGATAATCGAGGCTTTGCAATACTACTATGAATTCATCAATATTTTTTTTATAACTTCTAATATTTTGTTGTATTAGAGTGAAGTTATTTTGGCCTGCACAGTCACGACTCTCGAGCCCCCCGCCCTCTATAAATATACTACGGAAATCTTTAATATCCTGACACTCTGCACATTTAATTGGTGAAACGTCCAAAAGGTCTCATAATACTCATTAATACTCATTTAAATAGATGTTGAAAGATTTCATTTCTTCCTTGAATATTGAATATGATTAGAAATTTATTTTGATTCTTGCTCTTTGGGTGCAAATTACTGAATTCTATATGTTCAATGGACATGTTTATTGTGCTGTATGTGATTATTATGTAGCTTGTGATCATTGCACATTTTCAAAGCAGATTCTATTCTATTCCATTCTATTCTATTATGTTGCAGGATAGGAGCCCAGTTACCCGAAGTGTACGTAGATGCGACATGCGATTTCAACACGAAAATAATCGTCACGATTGCGAACATGGGTCTGGCGTCGGCTCGATTCTTCCCAAGGTTAGCCAATTGTCCAGGAGGCTTGCCCGAGGTGTGGCTGACCGCTCAGAGCCCGGCATTCATGATCGCGCCGCAACACCAGCACAGGTTCCATCTGTCTCTGTTTGGCACGCTTCCCATCGGCCGCTTCCACTGTTCAAGTAAGCACAATCATCGAATCTAATACTTTGTCCAATCAAATAAACAAAATACATGTATCCCAAGATACCGGTAGAGAAAAAGTTCCACGGGAACCCTTTATCATACTAGGCAAAACATGCGTGTAAGGATGGTTTCGATTATCTACTTTCATTCAACAACTTTCTATCCTTTTTCTTATTTCAAGTCAAGCATTTATATCTTGATTTCAAGCATCTGAAGCTATGCTGAGACCTGAGCGGCTCGAACACACGCCCTCCACTTTTCATTAGCTGATCCTATCCGTATTTGTACAGAAACAGTAAGGTACAGATATAGTAAGCATTCAGCAATCAGCAATCAGCAATCATAAGCATTCAGCATCAGTTGAAGAAAAGTGAAATGCGCGTGCTCTTGGCGCTCAAGTCAGATATACATCAACGAATATAGGACTTTCTTCCACACTGAAGCCTAGTTTATACGATGCCAATTGGTCTTTGGACTTTTATACAGTTGTCTTTGGACAATTGCCATCACGTGGTTGCGGATTGTCGGAGGCCAGGCCAGTTAAACGAGAAGACAACGGGGCTAACCGCTAACTATTGCCACAACAGTCGAAAACTGAAGATTATACAGCTGAATCAAATTCTGTCAGTTGACAGCAAAACATGTCAGAGTTCTCGTCATCTGTTGTGACAAAACAGCTAAACTGGCAAAACCAAGACAGCGCTACTGGCCTACACTGTTCACACGGCTTCAATTGTCACGACAACTGAGATTCGGAGTGGTGGGGGGCTCGCTGGGCCCAATCGACTATTGTAACATATTAAAATCTGATGGGCAAACAAAATTCCTATTTGGGAGAATTTTATAGGTCTGAAGTGAAATAGCTAGTCTAGTATCGCCAAATGCGATAACAACTATTAAAAGATTAGATAATAAGAGGTATCATGGCTAAAATTAGAACAGGCAAATAGAAAAAGAAAGTTATTTGCTACTTATATTATATTATATAAAGTATTGGAAAATTTGAGGTTAGGCTTAAAATACCTACTGATCGGCGACCTAATAAACGATCAAGTCGCATAACGTGAAAATCTAGCCAGACACCTTGGCAAAAATTTATTGTAAACAAATGGTATGCAACTGGAGGACTTTGGAAAGCACATGGCTAATTGTTGTAGAGGGAGAAACAACTTATAATTATACTAAAAAAATCTTTTGTCTGTAATGAATATACTTAAACCACCAAATAAAAATAAATTAGAATATTAAGGAAGTAGGATGTTCCTAGGCGCATGTATACAGTAGTGAATTTGCATGAACCAATCAAATCGCAGTAATCGATGGGCGGCAATAGAGAGCCGATTCAAATGTATTTATAAATATTTCTATAAATGATAAGATTTTATAAAAATTTATTACTCAGTTTATGTATCAGATATGGTCCGAGAAAATATAAAATATCATACCTAAGATATAGGTAATAATTTAGTAGATTGGCACGGACTATTTGAACCTTTAAATGGTGTAGTAGCGAATTATTTAAATTTATGTAAATTTGTAAGTCAGAAATGGAAATTGTAGAAATAAGAGTAGAACCTGCCCACTTGCCTACCAGACACCACTATGGAATGACACTAAAATTTGTAGAGCACAAGACCCTTTATTACATTGTACTTTTAAAAGACTTAAAGTTTAAATTCATTAATTAATTTTTCATAAGACTTAGTGATGCTGCATTAAAGCGAAAGTCATTTAAATATTTATTTATTCCCTTGGAGAAGACGACTTCGGCCACCAAAAATCCAGGACTACCAGGAAATTCGGATCGCCGCCAACAGCATATAAAAATTCAGCATGTGAGTGATATATCATCGAAATATATAAAGTTAGGGCGCCCTCAGTGCTTTGAGTGAAACAAATACAAAAGCTAGCTCGTCGGAAAGGTTATAAATATTTTAAAATTATTATAAAACTTGCGCAAGTCTAAATAGAATAGAATAGAATAGAATATTCATTTTATTCAACAATAATACAGAAAATTTCCATACAGTTGAATAACGTCAGGAAGTTTTACAGTCAAAAACTTTATAAAAGATCATTCACACGGCAAGTTATTATGTAAATCATACATTAAAATTACATTGGCATACATAAGTAGCATTGAAACACACTACATTCCATTTAAAAATTCGTCAATACTATAGTAACTCTTATCAACTAAGAACCTATATAAGTCTGTTTTAAAGGAATGCGTCCTAGGATTTAAATGAGATGGCAGCCTATTCAATAATTTCACACCAATATAACTGGGTTTTTTCTTATAAAGAGAAAGTCTATGATACTGAACACTGATATTATTTCTATGCCTGGTATTATGATGGTGTACATCTGAATTTGTTGTAAAGCTGTTTATATTTTTTACCACTAACATAATCACTTTATAAATGAAAATACAAGGAACTGTGAGAACTGAAAGATTTCTGAATGCATCTCGGCAAGTGTGGTTAAAGCATAAACCTGCTAAGTATCTTATTGCCCTTTTCTGCAAAATAAATATTTTATTTATGTTCTGCAAAGTTGTAGCTCCCCAAAGTTCAATGCCATAAGAAATGTGTGAATAAATCAATGCAAAATATAGGACTCTTCCCGTGTCTTGGGGTACATAGCGTATGATGTTTCGCAGGACAAATAAATTAGTACTTATATGGCTGGCAAGTTTTTCAATATGAGCATCCCAAGAAAGGCTTCTGTCAATTACCAGACCTAGAAGATTTGCTTCTTTGACATGTTCTACCTTTGAGTCTCCAATATTAATGACCGGTTCAAAGAAATAATTTTTAAAACCAAATTGCATATATGTACTCTTATTTGGATTGACTGACAAAAACGACTCGTTATAATATTGAACAATGAGGTTTGTAAGAGTGTTTGCATTTATTTCAAGCTCATTGAGGCTCTTATCATTGAACATCAGGGTTGTATCGTCGGCATACAGAGTAACATTAACACCTACTGGGACAGATGATTGCAGATCATTGGTGTACAACACAAAAATCAAAGGTCCCAGAATAGATCCTTGTGGTACACCTCTTGTGACCCTGAGAGGCATTGAATCAGCTACCTGGGTATCAGAATTTATTGTAACATATTGATAGCGGTTGGACAAGTAAGACTTGATCAAATTACCCCCAACACCTCTTATTCCGACGTTTGAAATCCTACTGATACGGGATTTGATATCAACACTATCAAATGCTTTAGATAAGTCTAATATGACCCCGATTACGTAATCTCCTTTATCAGCCTTATCTATGATACCTTCAATGAACGATACAGCAGCAGATATAGTAGATTTCCCCCTCACAAAGCCATTCTGGCAGGAAGATATTAAATCAAATCTCTCCAGATAGTTCATCATCCTGTTATATATCAATTTCTCAAAAATCTTAGAAAAAGCTGACAAAATGGAAATAGGTCTGTAATTATTAATATCATTTCTGACACCATTTTTGAATAGTTGTTTAACTTTGGCTATTTTGAGTAAATCCGGAAAGATGCCTGTTTGAAGAGTGTTATTAATTATGAAAACTAGAGGTTCGACTATTTGATTGCAACATGCTTTAACTATGCTGATTGGAATATTATCAAACCCTACACTACTTTTTGTTCTGATACTTTTTATTATATTAAGTATTTCATTATTATCTGTTGGAAAAAGGTAGAGACAGTTTTAACGGTAGAGTTTCCTAGAAAAAGAAGCATTGTCATTATTCTTACTTGAGTTTGATATATTCAAAGTTGGTGCCATTGAAATAAAAAAATTATTAAAAGCGTTAGCAATTTCTTTAGGATCTGTAGAGATTTCTCCATTTTTTTCTAGCTCTATATTCGGTTACAGTTTTTTCTTTTGCCTCTGAGCTCATTCATTATTTCCCAGCTTTTCTTAGATTTATTTGGTGCACTTAAAATTGAATTACTAATAAATTGTTTTTTGGCTTGTATAACCTCACTGTCATAATTTTGTTGAATTCGTTTTATCAGCTCCCTATCAACTATTTCTCCATTATCTATTTTGATCTTAACTAATTTTAATATGTTTCTAATCTGAATAATTTCTTCCGTAATCCAATATCCTTTCATTTTCCTTTTATTTTGCTTCCTTCTATACGATTGTTTTAAAGTACAGTTCACATTCATATGAATGTGAAAAATATTTATTTACATGTGGAACAAAGATACTTACATATTATTTAGAGTCAAATGAAATAAAAATCGTCAAAATAAAATAGCCTATCCTAGGAAAAGTGAATATTTTGAATCAAATTATGTCTTTTTAGCTACATGGGTTCTGAAAAAGCATTCTTTGCACATTCTCTTGTTGCATTCACTGCATTTCAATAGCACTTTTTTGGTCTTCAGAATTGCTTGTTTGCGACCGACTTCACGTACTAAGTTCTTGTAACACAATATGCATCTTCCTCTTGTAGTTTTCACTAATTGATGTGTTCCAACCATTTCAGGTTGTTGGATGTTCAAGTTGTCCATACCTAGCCAACTAATGATAATGCTTTCTCTAAAGTCTGTTACAGATATTTTATTATTTGTCACTGATTTGTACAATGAAAGAGCATTAATTATTATAAAATTTAAAAAATTCATGAAACTGCTTGAATTGTGTGTTCACATCTGATTTTTCATAAACAGACAACCAAGACTCCATACTCAATGAACGTATCATATTACTAATATTCTTCTGAGAGCAGCTGTACACAGGAGCGTTAAACGGTATTGCTTTAAATCTACCAGAAACATGAGCTAATTGTATAGAAAAACTGTGCAGTATGGTGAATGGTCCGACAACAAAGTGTGTACTACTTGCGCAACATATGATTCACAATTGATATTTGTTATTATGTTGTCGATGGCTGTCCTACTATATCTTGTAATTCTTGTTGGATCTTTAACACTGCAGTGTAAATCAAACTGATGTAGAACATTAATTAACTTTCTACGATTGGGAGAATTATTCAAAATATCTATGTTATAATCACCGGCAACAATAATCCTATCAGAAACATTTTTTTAAAATTCTATCAAACAGTATTTCAAGCCGCTCAAAAATACATTTGTGTCTCCACTTGGAGATCTATACAGGCCCACAACAACATAACAATCCTTACCTATATAAAACTTGAAACCACACACTTCAATATTTCTAGTGCTACATAAATCACCTATATTCAGTTTGCTGAACTTAGAGGAAGTAATGTCTAAAAACCTACAAACCTACGACTTACAAATATAGCTACGCATCCTTTTCTCATCCCTACAAAAACTACAGACTAGATGCATATCACTAATTATTAGAGAAGCTATTTCATATTCCTTCAGACCATGTTCACTCAATACAAGAATGTCTGGTTGTTCTTCTTCAACCAGATTGTCTAAAAGGTTCAACTTACTAATAACTCCATCAATATTTTGATGAATTATTTTCAAACTATTTGAACAGTTCAGAATATTCAAGTGCTCAGAACTAATATCAATGTTTCTATTATTCTGCGAATCTAAGTTAATTTTTTGGTGAACACAAGTAATATTAAATTCGTCTTGTTTGGAAGTGAATTGACTCTTGCCCTTATTGCAATTTAAAATCCTAAAAAATGTCCCCTATCATCATAATGCCCGTCACACAAAATTCAATAACCTGATTATTATCATTATTATGAAACATTTCGCTTAGTCTAATTATTTCATCTCGGACATATTTTTTCCCTTTTAAATTTAAATGTTGCCCATGTTTTGTGTGCATGTCTCTACTAGTCCTACTTAAATCTAAAATCTTAACATTGTTGAAACGCACTGACAAGTCATTAATTCGTTCATTCGTTTTATCTATTTCGACGTTTACACATGAACTGTTCATCAGATCGAAACGATGCGGTAGGTTAGCGATAATAACATTCGTGTCTTGAAGGCTGTTGATCGTTCGTTTTATCGATTTCACTGCATTTTTTGCTTCATTGCTCGAAACGTCATTCGTACCACTTATTATAACTACTGTATCTTTTTTGTGAATGATTCGCATTGTCCAACACAGCTCTCCAGGATAGCTTTAGATTTTGCACCGGACTTTATACATCCATAAACATTTAAATTTGGTGATATGGAGTTGATCAAGAGTGGGATATTCCTTCCATGACTGTCACTGTAGATGTTCATATTCGCATAGGTTGATTTTATATTAGAGTTAATGACAGTCTTCTCTACTCTGCCCCGATGTTTTCGACCCTTTTCACCCTTATTACGATCATTACACCGATCTATGAGGTTTTCAAATCGTGAATTATTATCACTAGACCTGGACTCTGACAAAGTTAAGTACATCTCTCTCCATTTCTTTGCCTCCTCTGTAGACAACAAATATTCATCCCGTAGCGTCTTATTGTCGACCTCTAATACTTCAATTGTCGACATGGATGCCAATTGGTTGTTTAGTGATGCAATCTGTGATTCAACAAAACCTATATTTTCATCAGTTTGAGAAGACACCTCATTGGTTTGTTTTTCCGTAGTCAGTTCCAGTATTCTGATGTCATTCGACATAGACCTCTCGATTGCAGCATCCCATTGAGTCCTTAAGCCATTAAATCGTCAATATCTCAAGAACCATTGGTCTTAAGTGAATTTTATGGACATCGTTGAAAAGAGGACAAAATTTCACATTGATTTGAGGTATAAAACATGCCAAAGTCGATTATTGAGTAGTATTTTTTAGCTGTCAAAGTTGAAAAAGAGTGATTTTAGAAGTTTTTTTGAAAACTTCAGACACATTTTTCTCGATTTTTTTTCCAGGGTACGAAATAATTTTTATAGCGCAAAAACTTCCTTTTTTTGATTATCTTTCGAATGAGACCAAATACAGGCAAATATACGACTTTGGCATGTTTTATACCTCAAATCGATGTGAAATTTTGTCCTCTTTTCAACGATGTCCATAAAATTCACTTAAGACCAATGGTTCTTGAGTTATTGACGATTTAATGACTGGAAGTACGCCTACTTGAAAAATATCGAAAAATCGATATATCTTGAAAACGAAGGTCGATAGGAGAAAATTTTACTGAACATTTTTTGTTGCAAATTGCATGTAAAATCTATGGTAGCCGGGGTTTACACCTTATCTGGGACACCCTGTATATATATATATATATATATATATAATATATATATATATATATATATATATATAATTGAGAAATATACTGAAGCCTATAGAAATTAATATATTTATAATCTATGATTTATCAATTTATTATTTTATGATTTTTGGAAAGAAGATATAAAGTGAGATTTTCTAAATCGACAAGCAACAGCAAGTCGATACCTAAGCTGCATACAAATAAATGCATATTATCAATGAATTAAAAAAGCACATGGTAACATTTCGTGCTAAAGAGCTAAAAAGTAGTGTACCAGTCTGTGATATTTTATTTTGATATATTTATTCTTGTATCTATTGTGTGAGTTTGTTGCTCTATATATTTCCATATTTATCTAACTTTTAATACTTATTCGTACAATATATGTATCAAATTTTTTATATGGTGTATCCTTTATTTTATTCCCCAATACCACGCATGACAAATCTCATATCTATTTATCAAATTATCAGTATTGAATTATTAAGAAAGTTACCATCCGATTTTATCATTAATGGAATAAGCTGGTTTCCACAGCAATATATTCCGTGAATGATATAAAAGTTCTTGGAGTGGTGATTGACTCTGACCTTTCTTGGAGACCTCACCAAGAATACCTCAAAAACAAACTGAACTCAGCAATTTTCGTACTGAGAAATTTGAAAGCTATATTGGACTCCAGGGCTCTTAGAAGTGTTTATTTCGCACTGTTTCACTCACACCTGACCTACGGCATTATTTTTTGGGGAAATTCAAGTTGCGTAGTTGAGGTGTTCAGAATGCAGAAGTGGGCATTGAGAGTGATGATGGGAGAATCAATTCGAACAAGTTGTCGCCCCCTTTTCAAAAAACTTCAAATTCTCCCATTCCCAAGCCTATATATTTTCGAAACAATCTGCTTCATTAAAAAAAATCTACATGAATTTAATACAGGCGGAACATTCCATCAATACCCAACAAGATATAGGAACAACCTAAGAGACGACACACACCAGACAACCATGTATGAGCGAGGTGTTAGGAGTTCTGGTACCTCGGTTGTATAATTTATTGCCAGCTCATATGAAAGAAATGACTGGTACAAAATTCAGAGATCAATTAAAGAAGGAGCTGCTGTCCATATGCGCGTACTCAAATGAAGAGTTCAGAGAGTACTACGAGTGTCGAAATGGGGTTTAGAGAGAATAGAAAAAAAATGTATTGACTTTTCATGTGCCTATTTATGTTCTAAACTACGAGCGTCGAGATAAGGTTTGGAGAGAAAAAAAATATATTGACTTATCATTTATGTATTTATGTTCTGTATTTTATTGACTTACGACATTGACAAGTCCAAATACCCCTTTTATAGGAGGTCAGTGGATGAAAAATAATAATAATAATAATAATATTTCATTGTTAATTAAATCTCTGGAAATAATACCTTCCAAAGATTTCTATAAATTGTCCAAGAGCAATAAACTGCAGGAGCTCCTGAGCGAGCCTATAAGGATTTTATCGAAGTTGTGTTCTAAAAACCACAACCAGACTTGTATATTTTTGCACTCATGCTTTACCGATTGCAGCCAAGCCAGGCAAATCGTTATTCATTAAAAAATAACGTCAGACTGTCCATAGTCTACTCCCGGAGACAGTTGAATTTCGGGCCAACTGTCGGGACAGTTGGTAAGACAATTGCCCTGAATTGTTTATACGAAGACAATAATTTCATGCCAGTCAGTTGCCCTATGACAATTTTCTCGCCAATTGCATCGTATAAACTAGGCTTTACTGTAATTATTACTCAGTTCAGTCTATGAAAGAACAAAGTCATATTAGATGACTACTGTGAATTGGTATTTATCTGCTACAAGGTTCATTCTCACACGCGCATGTTTGTTAACATCGTCTCTCGGCTCCCAGAACCGACTATAGAAATTTTCATTACAGTGAAGTCAATGAAGTGCACATAGGAACTACCTATTTAATTATTCCTAATGTTACATCGATGATGCTTTTGTATTCTTTCTTAACCTCTAGGAATCTTGTTTAGCTCTTGAAATAGACCTTATTCGTCCATGTTCTGCTGTTGCAGTTGACGTTTTGAACGACAACCACGAGATAGTGGCAACCAGGCGAATCCGCATCCAGAGGTACGATCGTTGCTTCTGCCTGTTTCATTGCCTGTGCGCCTGTAGCGCATCCAGCAAAGGACTCAGTTGCGACCAAATGTCCATCGAACATTACCATGCGGCTGGATTTATGGGATCCCTGCCTATTCCAATAGTTTTTGAACAAAAGTCTGTTTTTGAAAAGAATTTCAATTTTTGGAGCTATCTGTTGATAGCTTTCTTGATTGGTCCTCTGCTGCTTGGTAACTAAACGTTAGCTCTTCTATTATTTATTGTTTGCAGTATTGCATTGTTTTTTCTAGTTTGCTCAATGATTATAAAATATTTCCCAGGATTCTATAAAATCGTGAAAAAGGTATCTTTAATAGAAAATCGAACTGGAAACAGACAATGAACAGTTCAAAACTTGAAATAAAAGTTTAGATAGAAGGTTAACTTAAGATTGCTACTTGAAAATTTTAGAAACTTTTCAAATGAGCACTCAACTTAAGCTGAAACTAGAACAAACAAAGAATAAACAACTGAAACTAGTTGCTGACTAGTGGAAATTGAAAGCTACATTGTGACCTTCCTGTACTGTTCGCATCCGGTTGCTCAAATGTCTGTTAACTTTTAATCCCGATTAAATTCAACGATAACCAATCAGAGAAGCCTTTTTCTCAGAAAAAAACCCTCTCTGATTGTTTCTCGTGGAATTTAATTATGATTGAAATTTAACAGTCTTTTGTGCAACCGGTCCAAGTCTACTGTTAATCAAGTACTAATTTCAATTTGTTTTGAAGGTTTTTTGAAAGCGTTATCGGGCGTGTGTTGTTGTACAACGATCAGCTCAGCTGGCATGTCATTGGTGGGTGCAGGAAAAGCCAAGACTGCGGCCAGCCAAGAGGAAGGGGAGGGGGAAGACGCAAGCAAGTCAGCTGAAGATGGCCAGCAACAACCCAATCCGTGAGTGAAAACTTATCAACTTTTATTTTAATTTTTTCAGATTATATTAATTACACAGTCATTAGCCGTTGAAAATGTACGATATACTTTAATATTATTTCCTATTAAATTCATGCTATATATACTTGAAAATTTACGATATATACTTTCATATTATTCCCTGTCTAATGCATGCTATATATACTTGAAGATACATCAAATTGACAAACTATAGTATCACTCCTAACACTAACATAAAATATATCCTATTTTTAGCCTAAAAATACTCCTTGCTCGAGAAACTATACACTAAAAACCTCATATCCCTGAAGAGTTCACACGTATTATATTATTTTTTGTCAATATAACAATATTGATAACTTTATTTCGTGTTAATTTATATGATTCTGTATATGTGCACTTCCAATGAGGTCAATAAGAACAGTTCTCTCCTGCGATACGAGAACATTTGGTACATGTGTGCGCTCTTTCAAAATAGTGATTTTATGTTAGATGAGATATTTTTATAGGAGACTGTATTTCATTATAATTTTTATGTGAGCATTGAACATTATTCACATTTTAACAACTGAATAAATAGCAACCTATTTATACAAAAATATTATGAATTATTTTAATAATCCATAAACTTTTAAAACGGGTTTAATTAAAGTTTTTACTTTTAAAAGTTTCTATTCTATATTATAAGCTATAGCAGGTAACCCATGCTCCGCAAGGGGTCTAATTAAAAACTTTACGAACTGAAATTCGTGAATTTCTCATCCCGTACGTGTATAAGCCAATTATTTCCTTTATTATATTTAGCTCTCCTTTCATATTATTTTTCATTTTTCCCCAGAGTAATGCAATTCTGCTTGAATATTTTCATATTCTTCTATCTGATATTTGTGGTGATCGTAAAACTCTTGAGTGTTTTATGTTCAATTTTCTGCTGTTTTGCAATCTGTGCAATTTTTAATAAAAGAGATTCTGGAGATTCTGAATCGGGGAAGGTATGTGGTTCATAAGTTTGATCAGGATTTTATAAAGTTATAACTGTAACCAATCATCATAAACTGTATATTTTCCTTTTTTGTGTAAATGCGAAGAAAACATTTACTTTGACTTTGCTAGTACTCTCAACTTTCATGAGGACTGCTGATATCCCTTATTAATAGTAAAATTTAGATAGCCGTATGTTGTCAATATTTAACCTGGTTTCTAAAATCAACCGTTCTATTGATTTTGATTGGTTGGATTTAATATGTTTTAAGAAACATAGAAAAACTAAAGCCCTTCTTTCAAATGAATTTTTGTTCTGCTAAGTAAAAGCATGAATACATTTTGGAAACCCCATTGGTTGTTCTGTAATAATTGAGCAGACTATAGCACTAGTAGTCTTACAGTTGTGTTGTGAGTGATGTTGTGGTACTTTTCCATTATGAAAACACAAATTTAAATTGTCAACCACTTTTTATGGTAACTTAACTATTTGTCTAATTATGGCTACACTTAAAAAGTGGTTGACAATTTAAATCTGTGCTTTCATTACACGAGTTGTCCTAAAGAGAAAAAGGAACCCAAAAGTGTTTTTTAAAATTCAAGTTCAGAAATACCCAGCTTAAAAATTTCAATTCAGATTGAAATTCACCAGGCTTTTGTGAAAAACCATAATAGCTTTGAGCCATGGTAGAACAAATTCTGATAAAAAATTGGACCATCTGCCATAGCAATCTCGACAATGGTATTGATATATGTTTTTATTAAAATCTTGAGACTTGATGTCAGCTCCACATGTAATTGTAAATTTTAAAGTCTGCCTCAAGGGAAACAAGGTCAATCTTAACAGTGAAATCTGTGGAAATTATTACACATGTTATCAGAAACCTGTAGATATTTTTCATTCTTATGTTAGTTTTTCTGACGGCCGACCTTCGGATTTATCGTTGCTTGTATATAGCATCTGGAGCCGTGCTAAAGATGGTGAATAATTGTTTCTCATTTCGACTATTTTAGCGTAAAAGCTCTGTGAGTGAAAGGTCTCAACTACCATCCACTGACGAAGAGCGTCATGTGAGTTTTGATGATGATGCTGATGCTGATGATGTTGACGGCGAAGGTGAAGGTGAAGATGGCGAAGGAGACGGAGATGAGGATGAGGATGAAGAAGATGGTGAAGAGGAAGAGGATGAGGATGAGGAAGATGATGGTGAACCAGATGTTCTGAAGATAACTGGGGGCGACAGTCTGGATGACGATGCTGACATCGATCTCCTTGAATATTTCAACGTAAGTGTTGTTACATTCCTTTCGTAGAAACATTTCAATAGAACTTTAATAGTTTGAAAGTATTGGTATTGTTTTTGGTTTGTTATTTTGAGTTGGAAATGTCAATTTTTTGAAAATTCAAAATTGTTGTTTAATAATTTGGTGAGACAAAATTATCATTGAAGTAATTATATAGACATGAAAACTTTCCTGACAATTGATAGCTATAAATTCGAGGTTGAGAGCAGTTTTGTACATGATCCATAATAATTGTGACTTTGACTTTGAAGCATTGGTCAAAGTTCTTGTTGTGCTCAGAGCCATGGGTGAGGATGGGTAGGGAAGCATTATTTTTAAAGGAATCCCTGTGATTGTTGATCCGGAGGTTTACCACAGCTATCAAATATATAATAAATTTTCAATAAAAATAAAAAATAAATTTCATTCTAATTCAATTCTATAATTCTATTTTCTAATTTTATTCTACTTCATTCCTGATTTCTAATTTTAAATCTCCTCTTTTCTATCAATCCATGATCTACATCTTTCCTTATCCATAACTCACTCAAATTTGAAATCTCCCACTTGTAACCCATAATGGTCCACCAACTACTCCCATAATACTCCTTCAATCAGTACTCCTCCGTTCGTCTGTACTGCACTGTCTGTGCTCTATGGTCTACACAACATCTCTACCGCGTCTATGTGGTCACGACCGTTGGAATATTCAAATCTGCACCACTTCCTGTTTGATTGACAAGGGGAGCCCTGCTCTCGAAAATTTTCGTTTATAATGTAAGTTTTTAATTGTTTTAAATCTATCTGTGTAGTGTGTATCCTGTTTCAATTTATATATATATATATATATTATATATATATATATTATATATATATATATATATATATTTTTTTTTTTTTTAATTGTAAGGGGTACTTAATTTTGTATTCTATTTCTCGATAATTTTGTGTTGTATGTTGTCAATAAATTAATAAAATTATAAGTTTGTTCATTACTGTCCGTTCCAGTAGGCTGTATAGTACAGCTATGTGTTATTGAGTAGTTCTTGCGACTTGAACGTAGGCCTACATAAGCTTCAACAGAATCTGTTGAAGATATTTCACAATGAATGATCCATAAATTCATTCATGTCCCCATTAAGTGGACTGTAAAAATTTATAAATCAACCAAAAGTAATTCATTGATGATGTTATCATTCTGTTATTTTTATCACTAAAATAAGGCCCTGAAACGTTTGTAGAGAGCATTTTAATAAAATATATTGAAAAAATAATGATAATTGACAGACAAATAATGATAATTCTACTTGGACAGACAGACATGGCGAGGCATCGTAAACCGCACCCGGGCAACTGGAGACGGAGATCGATAATGATGATGAATGATAATTGAGTAGAAAGATGATTCATTTTTTTTAGATTCATTGATTAGCGATTGGTGAAACGAGAGTGATTCTCAAGAATTTCATCTCCTGATTATCAAGAATAGTATTATATAGGGCTTAAAAGTACTGCCAGATCAATAAATAACTATTATTATTTGTAATGACATATTCAAATCTATGATTATATCCATGATTCAAATCTAATTGAGATTTTACCATTTTCGACTTGCTTCAGAAACCAGATGCTTTAGAAGGAGATCAAGTAAAGAAAATAATGAAGAAGTTCAAGCAATATTACAAGAACAATCCACCCGATAAAAGGGAAAGTAAATCGTCAGATGAAGAAGAAAACGATGATGTATTATCAGGTAGAAATCCCAATTTTTACATTAATTATATATAATTTTGCCTTACATGTGTAAGTAGGATAAGTAGGATATTTTGCCCTGGATAAGTAGGTAGCTGCGCGGACCGAATTGAATTCAATAGTATTTCATTAAATATATGTTTGCTATTAGCTTATTGTATTATTTATGATTCCACGGCTTGATTTAGCTTGTATTATTATTTATGAAAGTTTATCACGGATGCCTTTCTCTAAACTTTATATGAAGAGTGTTCAAATGAATGTGTGTGAGGTTCGTTAGAGATTCATCCGTACGGTAGGCCTACTTTACCTTCCATGTCAAATTATACAGTACACGCTATAATACCAATTTTCAGACAACGCTGTATCAGAATACGAATCGAGAGTGGCGGAGAGCTTCATTGATCTGCTTCTTGAGTCTGAGGAGGTGTACAGGCACTTCAGTGAGCCAGTGGGCGACATCATAATGCCTGAAGGCTTCGAGTATTGCATACGAGGATTCTTGGTCAAGAGTGACACGGGATACTTTTTCATTCCACCCTCGCCATTGCTACAAGTAAGTTTCAATTAACAAATCATAGGGTGAGATGAAACATATTGCAGTTCTGCTGTAAACAAAATTTATTTGTCAGTATAGTGTCACAGTATTGCGCTAGGACTTGTAGAGAACGGACGTATAGTGGAGTAGTAATAGTGTAGTGTAGAAGTAGTGAGTCAGCAGTTTGTTCGCGATTAAAAGTGGAACAAAAGTATTGCATCGAGTATCGGTCGTCAACCGCGGTATTTTATGCAAGCAAAGCGACATGCTTCTCGCGGCGGTAATATAGCTCCGTTCGCATTTCCGTGTGCGTGAGTGTTGACTACGAGTGCTGTTTGAAATGTATGGTAGCGAAATCGCACTATGTCCGACTTAGTGAAGCCATCTAGTTTTCCTGCATCAGAGCAAGAAGAAAGGGAAGCCTCTAACGAGAGCATGGACACCAACAACATGGCAAATACACCAGAAATCCAGTGTTCACCTGATCAATACATAAAAGCAAATAAACTCAAATTTTCAGCCGAGCAGGTACTTTTCATCGCCTGGAAGGAATCTGATGAGAAGAGGAAGGAGCTAGAGAGAAGCAACTCTGAACTCTTGCAAAAAATGCAGAATTTGGAAAAAAGATTTCTCAATATTGAGAAAAAGATCCATAGCCCACAGCCTACCAGCTCAGCAGCCGAGAACTACTCGACAAATGAAGAAGAATTGGCTAAAGAAACTGAATGGATCAGAACTCGTACTAAGGGGGCTACCAAGAAGAGGAAGCTTAGCACCCCATCGCCAGAACTCAAAAATGAGTCTGCAAAAAAGAAGCAACAGAATTTGAATGATAAAATAACTCCCGTGGAAAAACCAATCAGTGAGGGGGAGAAGAGGAAGAAGAAAGAAATGCCACCACCGCCAATCATTGTGGGTGGTATTAAGAATCTGAATGTACTTCTTACGAGTTTGAAAAAAGTATCACCAGCTGACAAATTTAGGATAAAACTGTTAAGTAAAGAAACATTTGAAGTAAATGCAGTTGGTTCAGAAACTTATCGGAATATTACCAGAGAATTGATTAAATATGGGCTCAACTGGCACTCCTATGAAGATAAACAGTCGAGACCAATAAGAGTGATGATTAAAAAGCTTCATCACTCTTGTAGTACAGAAATGATTCTAGAAGATTTGAAAGTACGAGGATTGAAAGTTCTAGAAGTTGTAAACAAGCTGAGGTGGAAGACAAAAGAACCATTAGATATGTTCATGGTATCATTCAGCGCAGAAGAAGATATAAAAACAGTATTTGAGTGGAGGTTGAAGCACAGAAGAAGGCTAATCTGATACCGCAATGCAAACGTTGCCAAGCATACGGCTACACACAAAAATATTGTAACAAGGAGCCTAGGTGTGTCAAGTGTGCAGGTAAACACCAAACAAAGGAATGTTTGAAACCCAACGATGCTCTACCAAAATGTATTCATTGCGGTGAAGCACATCCAGCCAGCTATCGAGGTTGCACTGTTGCAATCGAATTGCAGAAAATCAGGAATTCTACTAAAACAAAAACTATTGCAGATTCACAAAAGAAAATCATTCAAAATATCCCACCAAAAATCACGGAAAATACAGAAGCTCACAATTTAAACAATGGTAGTGCAGTTAAGAAATTGACTTTCGCCCAGATTGTCTCAAAAGAAAATAGATCGAAATTGAAAGAGCCAAAAAGTGAAGTAGAAGAAGGCACCAACAATATTTTGCAGCTAATCTTGGCAAAACTGGATAGACAAGAGCAAATAATCACCTCACTACAATCTAAATTTCAGAAGTTAGAACAGAGTAAACTACTGAATTTCAAATGATTCAATCACTAAAAATAATAGAATGGAACGCGAATGGATTGTTACAACGGCAACAGGAGTTAGAAGCAGTTGTAGACATAGAAAAAATAGATATATGTCTTATATCTGAAACTCACTTTACAAATCAATCGTTTATCAAATTTAAAAGCTTTAAGATCTATCATGCTTTATATCCCAGCAATGTCGCGAGGGGTGGGAGTGCCATCATTATCAGAGACAATCTACAACATCATGAAGAAGTGAAACATGAAAGTGATAGAATTCAATTGATAGGTGTAGCAGTTCAAGCGGTAAATTATCACTTCGTTGTTGCAGCTATTTACTGTCCTCCCAGATATTCCATCAGAAGAGAGGAGTATTCGACATTGTTCGATATGTTAGGAGGAGAATTCATTCTTGGTGGTGATTTCAATGTAAAGCACGTGCATTGGGGATCGCGCTTAACAACTCACAAGGGAAGACAGCTCATCGAAGCAATGAAAGACATGAGGTGCGAAGCTCTTTCAACTGGTAAACCAACCTACTGGCCCACCGATACGAGGAAAATCCCAGATCTCATAGATTTCTTCCTGACAAAAAATATATATCAGTTAATTATTTGCATTTAGAGGATAGTCTCGACCTCAATTCCGACCACTCACCCATCATTATGACTCTGAGTGATTCAATTCTACGGAAGGAAAATACTTGTTCAGCGTTAGCAAATAGCCGCACTGATTGGGATGGCTTCCAACAGTGATGCTGAAGGAAAGAATAGAATTGAACTCACCATTAAGGAACGAAGAGAATATTGATCGGGAGTTGGAGAAGTTTGTGACTGATATCCAACAGGCAGCATCGTGTAATACCCCACAAATCAGAAGAACCACTGGAAATAATTACCCTGCGAAAATCAGAGAATTGATTGTTGAAAAGCGAAGAGCTAGAAGGAGATGGCAGCAATCACGTTCCCCCAAGATAAAAGAGTTTTGAACAATCTAACTCAATAACTAAGGAGAGAGATTCAATGTATCAAGGATGAATCAATTAATAGTTACTTGAGAAACTTGAAAGCAGAATGTAGTACGGACTACTCACTCTGGAAGGCAGCTGAAAAAATAAAACGAACCATTCAACAATCTTCTCCTCTCAGAAAGCAGGACAGACAATGGGCAAGGAGTAGTGATGAAGAGGCGCAGACATTTGTGGATCATCTTGTAAACGTTTTCCAGCCAATCAACTCAAGTGAAGAGGAACCGTTAGAAGCGGATAAGAATATCTTACAGCCGAATCAAGAAATGATGCGTGTCACAGTAGAAGAAGTGAAAAGAGAAATAAGAAATCTGAATAACAAAAAAAACCCTGGATTTGACATGATAACCGGCTCAGTCCTCAAACACCTACCAAGGAAAGCAATAGTGAAATTAACGAACATTTTGAATGCTTCTTTCAGACTAAAATATGTACCAGGAATATGGAAAGTAGCAGAGGTTATAATGCTACTGAAGCCAGGTAAAGAGCCACATGAAGTATCATCATATAGGCCAATATCATTGTTACCGGCCCTATCCAAGTTGTTTGAAATGATTTTACTGACTTGGCTAAAACCAATAATTGAGAGACAGCACATAATTCCAAATCACCAATTTGGCTTCAGAGTGAAACACTCAACAATAGATCAAGTGCATCGGACTATAAATGTAATAGAGAAATGCTTAGAAGAGAAAAAAGTTTGTTCAGCAGCTTTCCTTGATATAGGGCAAGCTTTTGATAAAGTATGGCATAAAGGTCTTATTTTCAAGCTCAAAAAAGTGCTACCAAAGCAATATACAGATATATTACAATCCTATCTGACTGACAGATACTTTAGGGTCAGGCATGAAAGTTCATATTCTGATTTGAAGGAAATTGAAGCAGGAGTTCCTCAAGACAGTGTTCTGGGACCAGTTCTTCACCTACTCTATACCAGCGATATTCCCAGCCTTGATGAGAATCATACAGCAACATTTGCAGACGATACAGCCATATTATCAGTAGACAGTAATATTCATATTGCAACAGAGAAACTACAGAGATCCATCAACAAAATTCAAGATTGCACTAGAAAGTGGAGAATGAAATTGAATGAAACAAATTCGATTCACATCAATTTTACCAATAAGAAGGACCTGCTCATACCAATAACTACTATCAACAACCAAGTTGTACCATATGCTAATGATGCCAAGTATCTAGGTATGACCTTGGACGCAAAGCTTCGCTGGAAGGCCCATGTCAAGAAGAAGAGAGAAGAGCTTGGAATCAAATATAAGAAGCTGTATTGGCTGATCGGAAGAAACTCTATCCTTTCAATCCGAAACAAAGTACTTCTGTACAAACAGTCATTAAAGCCAGTATGGACGTATGGTATACAACTTTGGGGGTGTACCAAAGACAGCAACATCAATGTCATACAACGTTTTCAAAACAAAGTGCTAAGGAACATTGTGGATGCTCATTGGTATGTCAGGAACAGCGATCTTCATAGAGACCTGCAAGTCGACCTGGTGTTCACCGAGATCCAGAGGCATGCGGAGAGGCACGAGGGGCGACTGCACTAACTAACATGACAACATCGAGGCGATCCAGCTGCTAGACAATGGAGGGTTGGTGCGGAGGCTCAAAAGGAGGAAACCGTTTGAACTAGTGTAGTGCTTGTTCAATTAGTGTCCAGTGAAAGAGCAGAGCAGTGATTGAGTGAATCTAGCTTCTATAGTGCAGTCAATAAGTGCACATATTAATTAAACAATAGCAGTAAGAGTTCCTAATGAGAAATTCACTGTTCAATTTTTCAAGTAGTATTTTGAGATAAAAGAAATTAGCTCATTAGTCTTTTGACTAGATGGCTATAGTATTGACTATGGCTATAATTACTATGGCTATAGTAATAGAAAAAAAGTATAGTGTCTAGTTGTTCATTTCAGAAAATTATATTGCAAATCAAATACGGCTCTCGTATAACTTTGAATTGATTTCCGTTTTTACGAGTACGACATAACTGTATAAAATAGCTGCATAAACCTTCAAACCAAGATAATCATTTATCCATTCATTTGTTCTCAAATATATCATTCAATTGAAACGTATTTTGTTTCTAGGCACTTTCAGGTATACAGTGATAAATTGTTTACATATTATTAAAGTTTTCACACAGAATAATGGATTAATTTTTAATTGAGGTAGATATAAAAGTGTTTATTAATGAAGGTGCAATATTTCTTAGTGGCGTCTTATTGAGACGCGCATTCATCGACGCGTAGTTAGTTTAGTTACTAGGGGTAGTAGATTTTTTATTGCGGATGATGCTGACCTGAGCATTTTGCTTGTGCGTGTGTAATGGGAAGTGCGAGGGTGAATTATGAGATGATTGCCTATTCGGTGGGATTGAGCAGGATTCGAACCCGCGACCAGGTAGCACTAGCAGACTGAAGGGTGCAACGCCTCATTCAACTCGGCTATCTGGCCGGCAATTTGTTGTGTAAGGTTGTGGATGATGATAATAAGAATGATAAGTATAACTGTCTGCTAATGTGTTGACGATTAATATGTGATTAAAAACCTTAGATTGCAATAACATATTCTAACAGAAGTTTATAAGCTATGCTACTTGGAAAAATAGGCTACGTATTATCTATATTACCGGTAGGCTATATATTTCTTATAAATTAGCATACTTAATTAAGTGTTTTATGAGGTACACAACTTCTCAATACTAAACCGAAAGACTTTCTAAGATGAGTACTAAATTTGGGAGTGAAGATGGTGATGATTGAAGTATAGTTTCCAGAATTGTTGAATTTAATAAATAAATGAGTAATACAAGTAATAAAAATATTTATCAAATTTACAGTAGGCCTATCAAATAATAGTTGCATATTTTAAATTTAGCTTTTGGTGATTATAGGTTATTGATGGGTATCATCCATCATTAGGCTATATACTCCGGGCGCAAATGTCATTCCGTGGTCATTTTTGGGTAACAGCCATAGAAGATGTCTCAATTTCTTCATTAGGTCTAGCATAATAAGGATCGTGATGATGATAAGTCGAAATCACAGGCAAATACAGGTGCTACCACAGCTCAATTAAGATTACTAAGCTTAGGCTACTGTGTTTTACCAATATTGTAGGTTCAAATTCCACAAATGGATGAATTAATAACCATGAATAATATCGTAATGCCATTAGTTTCTGATAGGCTATACATTTTTTTTTCTATGCCACACATATATAATACCAAACTTGTCTTAAACTTATGCATCGTAAATTTGTTTATCTTAACATAGGTCATAGCTGAAATTATGTTTACGTTGTTATGAATAGGTAAACATTTTATTTTAATTATTTTATTCACAATCATAATTAAAAATGATTGGGAAAAGACAACAGGCATAGCCCAAAACTGTATTCTCCCAAATTTTTTACAAATAAAAGTCTCCAAAAAGAAGGTTATATTCCACTTTTCACTTCAAAAAGTCCAATTTACACTTCAAAACTAGTGCCTAAACTAAAAAATTTAAATTTTGATATTTTAAAGCTAATTAACGTAGTCGAACTTAGTCTCTGTCGTGCAATGCATCTTGCATTGCACCTTGAAATTGCTTCCGAGGCAAGTTTGCAATCTGGGCTTGGGCTTTATTTTATCAGACCACTGACCTATTCAAGCCTTCACTCTATTTTGTTCAACATAATTTTCTTTTCATCTATGGGTTATTGTCATCTAAAAGAAAAACATAAAAATAGTAGTAACGCTTTTCTTCCTCTCCTGCTTTAACATGTTAAATTAGTGAAACGAAATAGTTACATTTTTACTATAATAATTACTATAAATAACGGCTGTCACGTTGGGATGCTGATCATAAGGCACTAGAAGGTGGATGATAAGAGAATCGTTTGATGAACTTGATGTATCTCTAATAAGATGCACAGAGTGTGCTGATATATTTAACTTTCATGGTAAATTTAGTAATATAGATTCTATGGGAAACGGCAGTGGCATGGGCTTCTCGGTCATTCATCAGAACATACGTAGTTATAGACGTAACTTTGACGAATTTTTAACAGTATTACAGGGATTAGGGCATAAGTTTAACTGCATAATATTAACTGAGGCATGGCTTAACGACGACAGCCATCCAATTAACATTTCAGGTTACCATTCTTTTAGATCATTCAATAGTCTGAACCAAAGCGATGGGTTGGTGGTCTACATCGATGAAGGACTTCCAGTCACTTGCAATGAACTGGTACTGGGCGGTCTGGCCACCTGTCTCTCTCTCACCTTTACCTGGGCGGGGGCGGCATGCGAAATTCTAGCTGTCTACCGCAGCCCCAGCACTAATCTAACTACATTCATAAACGCGTTAAACGTATATTGCAATGAACAATCGCCAGGTGTCGTCCGAATTCTGGCAGGTGATTTCAATTGCGATACGTTGAATGTTGCCCCTGGCTCTGTTGAGGAGCATTATATCGATATTTTGAGTGACGCAGGATTTGTGCCCTGTATTGACAAGATTACACGGCCGGCCAGCGGAACCTGTATTGACCACTTTTTTGTCAAGCTTCCGCGTTTCTTCAATGCATCTTCTGTTATTCTGCAGTCCTCGGTTACCGATCACTATGCTATTTGCTTGAATATATTATCGACAAAAACTCATAAGCCGCCTAATACAGATAGAGTCATTATTAAAACAGACTGGAAAAAGGTGAGGAACACACTTTCTAGTCACAATTGGAATAGAGTCATTGAACAAAACAACGTTGACAATGCAACAGATATTTTCATTGAATCGGTACAAAACATAATTGCCGAAAAATCACATGAAGTAAAAGTTTCATCTAGAAATACTCAACTCAAACCATGGATAACTGCTGGACTAGTAAATTCTATTCGACATCGTGATAAACTCAGAAAAAAACTCAATAGACAACCATTTAACTATCTCCTTAGAAATGAGTTTATTCAATATAGAAATATGCTACATTCAGCAATCAAGCGAGCCAAGTATAACTATTACAAAAACAAGGTTGAAGAAGCGACTGGTAACCCTAGAAAATTTTGGTCGGTTATAAACGAAATCTCAGGTCGTATAGATAATAGTAAATCATTCCCCGTTAGTGCATTCTCCCGCCCTGGTGAAGTCATCGACTCTCAAAAAACTAAAGAAATTGCCAACCAATTTAATCAATATTTTGCCAAAGTTGGGACAAACCTAGCAAATTCTATAATAACCCAGGATGCACCAGTAGTGAGAGATGATGAACATGCTGTGGACTCTGAATTTCAGCTGCAACCGGTCTCAAGGCAGGAATTGGAGGAGGTAGTGAAGAGTTTGAAAGGGCGATCAGCTCCAGGTTGTGATGGAATCCCTACTAGAGTGATTAAAAACAATATTGACATATTAATACATCCTATCCTACATATAGTCAATCTGAGCATTCTGGTTGGACACTTTCCTTGCGCTCTCAAAACAGCCAGAGTAATACCTATTTATAAATCAGGCCCCAAAGGCATATTCTCCAATTACAGACCTATTTCTTTGTTGGCAACATTATCTAAAATAATCGAAAAGTGTATAAAAATACAACTGACGAAGTATTTAAACGAGTACAATCTCATCTCCAACTCACAGTATGGTTTTCAAAAGTCCAAAAATACATCTGATACTCTTTACAATATGTCTAGGGCTATCTCAAGTAGTATTAAATCAAGAAGAAAAGTACTGATAACCTTTTTGGACTTGGCAAAAACCTTTGATACAGTTGACAGGAGAATTTTAATAAAAAAACTTGAATCATTGGGGATAAAAAATATCTCTCTCCGATGGTTTAAGAGTTACTTTCACAATCGACAGCAATCAGTTATGCAATGGTGAAAATAGTGATAAAGAGAATGTTGAGTATGGGGTAGTCCAGGGAAGCACCCTTGGGCCACTGCTATTCCTAATCTATATCAACAATCTGTCAAAATTAGTAGTTGAAGGTGAGTTGTATCTGTTTGCTGATGACACAGCACTAGTGTCTACTGGGAGCACTTGGGAGGAGGCGTACATGAGTGCTTCAATTGATTTTTGTCAAAAATAAAGAACTGGTTTGATCACAATAGCCTTACAGTAAATGTGGAAAAAACGAAGTTTATGCCAATAGTTACAAGAAATCAAGCTGATCCAGGCTCTCTAATACTAACGATGCATTCTTGTAATGATCCCAGGTCTGCTGGATGTAATATTGTAGTATGATTGAGCGCGTTGATCATTACAAATACCTGGGCGTTGTCTTGGATTTCAAGATGAGTTGGGTACAACATGTCCAGTGTGCTAAGAATAGGCTCAGAAAGCTGCTTCACGCATTTTCAGAGCTTAGTAATGTTCTGAGTGTGGATCAGTGCAAAGTAGTTTACTTTGCCTATGTCCAATCTATAATACTATATGGAATTCTAGCTTGGGGAGGGGCTTCCTCCTCAGTCATTGAGCCTCTCGCAGTCACCCAAAGATCAATTATAAAAAAAAAATTTAAAGAGAGACTTTAGATACCCAACAATACAGTTGTTCATCGAATTTCCCATACTGAATGTTAGACAACTTTTTATTAAATCCTTGTTGATCCACATCAAAAAATACAAAACTGAACTTCTGGGAGAAACAGTTAACCATAGCTACTCAACTCGCCACATATCCAATTACAGCTTTGAGATACCTCAGCTGACTCACGGCTCTGAATTGACAAATCCTTCATACCTGGCCCATATCTTGTACAGAAATGTGCCAGGGGTGATTAGGGAAGCAGAGGCATTTAGTTTGGTAGTGTTTAGGAAGAGGGTGGACAGGTGGCTGTACCAGATTGGTTGGGAAGCTTCAGAAGAACTACTCCAATCTCGTTATGCTTGGTGACCAACACGACTTCATGGTTTCCAGACAATTGATTGGTATTTATTTTATCATTGATATAACCGATTTGACTGTTTTGCCTTTCTGGTTTATGGTTTTTTTTTCATTCTCTCTTCTGAGAATTTCTGGAACCCCTGCCACTGCGGTCTTCAAAAAAATATTGTTTTTTCTTCTTTATTTATTCTTTTAATCAATCAAGGTATTAAGTATACTTATTCCTACATACATATTCCTACATACTCATTCTTAAATATACATCAGCACAATATATTATCTATTTTATAATCAGAATATTAATAATACATCCATAATATAAGTGTATTCTCTATTATTTACTTCTATGAGCAGATTAAGCTTATTATGTATAAAGTGGAACTCCCCCCCTACACACAGATTGATAGTCTAGTAGGGGGATTCCAAAATATGTTGTATATTGTATTTCTTATTCGTGTATTATGTTTTTTGGAAATAAACTGAATTGAATTGAATTGAAATACCTCGGAAACAAGATGGCCGCCAAAATTTTCAGGGTTGTGGTATATCGCTTGTATTTCAATAATCGTTCAAGATATTCAACCTTTTTTTTAAACGAAAATATTTTAAAACTTGCTCTACAATTTTTGTTTCATAAAATTTTCCTCTAAAACGCATATTATTTAGTTATAACCATTTAAAGCAAAAAAAAAAAACTTTTTTTCTTATTTCATTCCATTATAACTTTTTTGTGCGAGAGATACAGAGAAATTTTGAATCTATGAAATTTAGAGCGTTTTTTCAACTTTGGAACGATATATATTCAGGCGCTGTACGTCGAAAAATGAGTTCTCTAGCGCCCTCCAAAGAAAACCCTGCATGATTTCTAGTGTGTTTTTCCATAGGCATGAGGTAACTAGCTAGAACTATAAAATCGAACTTTTCATGACTTCAAGATAGAGACTTGCAAAAAATGGTCTCAATCTCTCCGTTACAACAAGCCGAATAAGAATATTGATGATTGAAACAACGAAAAAATTCACATCATTGAAAAATTCAAGATGTCGGTCATTATTGACAGACATTTTTATATCGCTTGCTATACAGTTATTGTGAGAGATATCGGATTGGTTTTACCACCAAAGTGTTAAGAATTAACCAAACAATGATGTTCGAGAAAATCATCAAAATAATCACCAAAGTGTTTAGAAAGGAGTCATGAGTTACACGGTTTTCTTATTGTTGGGATTGGCATTTGGTGGCCTTGGAGTGCCTTAAGCCGGCTCCAGACATGCATCATTCGGCGAACACCTAGCATACTCGCCGAATCACGAGTAGTGTGGATGGATGTTTGTGTTATTCGGCAAGCAGTGAACATTCGTGCTCATTGTTTTCCCGGTCGTTGTGGGACTTTTGAACACATCAAAGTGGACGAATGTTCGTGTGAAATGTACATACCATATCCGAAACAAATGGTTAAAATTGGTAACTAAATTTAATACCCAGTCCAATTTTGTAAGGTTGTCATTAAGTTGAGGAAGGTTTCTTAACAAGATTTGAGTTAGGCTAGCTTCACACGCTTTCGGTTTCATTCGGTTCGGTACGTTTTCGGTTCGGTTCGGTTCGTTACCGAAAACGAATGAGGCTTTCATACATGTCAGGTTTTAATTCGTACTGTTCCAATTAGCTATTTTCTTCTCAAACACAGCTGTGTCTGGATTTTCACAGTTCATGCTTGTATATTTAAATATAACAGCTTGTGTTAAATTGTGATATGTTATTTCTGAAACAACAAAATTTTAAAATTAATTAAAAATTGTGAATTATTTGAATAGTTTCTTTTTAATTTTGTTAATTTTTGATGTTCAGAGAGATGATTTTTTTGAATTGAAAATTTGTTCTTATTGTTTTGACACATGGTATATAAACTTCATCTCTTCTCTCCATTGATGAAATCATGTAATATTCGTGGAGAAATAAAAAAAAATAATAAAAGAATAAAAATTCTCCCTGAGTTTTAATTTATATCTCATATTTTTTTAGCAAACTATTCATTGAGAAAGAAATGTTCCTGTGAACTAACAGAAATGAATTGACCATATGATTTTGACTTGGGAAATTTTGAAACAGATAATCACGATATCAGTTTAAAATAAAAACAAAAAAGGCAAGCGTGTGTAAAAGACTTTTTTTTCCCGTTTCCCTAGCAACGAATTCGAATATGATGGAACCTATTCGTGTCGAGGGGGCGTTCGGTGCTATGCGGTTGCTATTCGGTACCGAATTCAAACCGAATCATCGTTTCACACTTATAGGAATTTGCCGAAAACGAAACGAACCGAAAGTGTGTGAAAGTAGCGTCTCGCCAGCAACGAATTGAAACCTGATGGAATTTATTAGTGTCAAGTGGGCGTTCGGTTCTATGCGGTTTCTATTCGGTACCGAATTCAAACCGAATTACCGTTTCACACTTATCGGAATTTGCCGAAAACGAAACGAACCGAATGAATGTGAAACTAGCCTTACGATATGTCACTTTTTTATTAATATGTTAGTACCAAGTTGAAGAACTTATTTATTTTATAATAAAAAAACTGGCTTATACACGTACGGGATAGGAAAATTATGTTTCATGCATCATCACGCCTAAACTACTGGACTGAATTTAACTTGAAATTTTGCATATAATTTACCGAGGATGGTTTTAGGCCTACTTCAAGCTCTTCAAGATTCTACTCGCTCAAGTTTTTAATTAGTCAACTTTTAAAATGGACCCTTGCTGAGCACGGGTTACCTGCTAGTTAATGAATAATTCAAATCTTGATGAAAACTAGATAATAACCAGTCCGGTCTAGGTTACTGAATTATTTAAATATTTTAAAAATGTCTACAAATATTTTTTTTTATCAATTGAAGTTAAAATTCTAGTGCTTTTCATGTTCTATACAGTTATTGACCCGGGTACATAGGGTTAGTTTGGTTTATTTAAAAAAGCAGGATAAGCAAGAAGAGCATCTTCAATATCGAGATCCATGTTTATTTTATTTATTTATTTGGTTAGCACAAACAATACAATGATCGAAAAAGAAAAAACAGGCTATTGCCTAAAACTTTTCCAATTTCCTAATTTAGTTTCAAATTGTCCAAATATTATACATAGGTTATGTCCATTTCAATTTCTACACCAAATCACAATCTGAGAATATATATTATCATGTAAAAACATGAATCAAAATTCAAATGTACAAAATAAAGAATGAAACCACTCAAATTTTGAGCTCGAAAATATCACGTTCACCTTAGCTACATAACAGATGGTTCATGTTATTGACAGTAGATGACATTCAGTTGACGAGTATTTGCTATTCCCAAAACTAGCAAGTGCTCAGCAAACCACGCATGTGTGTAGATGTGTGCTCGTTAATCGGCAAATATCAAGACGAATAGTTCGCCGAACGCCGAACATTCGTTGCTTGCCGAATGACACATGTCTGGAGCCGGGTTTATTCATGACATTTGCGCCCGGACTAATATAGGTATCATTAATTTTTAATAAATTTCAACCCAGTTGAATTGTTCACGGTATTTTATACTGTTTTGTGAATCTATTCTTTTTCACTATTAATTTGAATTTTGAATTTAGAAACCACTTGTGAAGTGGGAACACTTAAGCTACGTTTACACCAAAGTTATTAACAACATTTCAATAACTTAATTCTTATAGATTCTATTAGAGTGAACATAACTTATCATACACATGATGATTATATGTGTTTGTCAAGTTCCGTTCAATCTAATAGAAACTATGAGGATTAAGTTATTAACATTTTGTTGATAACTTTGGTGTAAACGCGGCTTTACTTTTTAGCAGTTACAAAGTTTCGACCTGTTGTGGATCTTTAACTCTCACTGAAAAAGTAAATTTTTCCACTTCAAAGGTGTTTTTCGAATTCAAAGATTATTTCAGATGTTTATAATATCATCCATCAACTCTTGATATTAATATGTTCTCTTTGCAGTACTGGACACACGACAAGCAGTTGATGGAGCCACCGCAGCCACTGGCATTTGCAGACTTCGAAAAAGCGTACGACTCGGCAATCGATGTGCTCATCAGCTATGACCTTGATTTGATGCCCAATGGACCGGCCGTCAATGTCTACCATCTTTGAGAAAGTTGTTAAAATAAACAGTCAGTCTTGAATTCTCCACCGTTTTCTTAATTGGTGTAAAAATGTTCAAATAAATTAGTCTACTCTATAGGAAAGATTGAATAATAAAAAATACTTGGTAGTTTTGGATTGAAAAAATTATTTTATCAAAATCATTATCTCAATCTGCTTTTATACCCTGAAAAAAGGAAAAATTGGTGATACTGTACTTATTTTTAGATCTCAAAATATTAAGATTTTTATGAAAATCATTATCTCAATCTGCTATTATATCCTTGAAAACATAAGGAAAACTTAATGATACCATACTTATCCCTTGATCTCAAAATATGACATTTTTATGAGTAATCACTAAATATGCACTAAGTACAATAATAAAGTGGACATTCTTTTTTAAATTTTTAGAGAACAACTGTGTTTCCATTTCAATTCACGGTTTTTCTTAGTCCAAGAGAGGTAAGTAATTAACTGTGGAGGCCAAGGGAGATATGTGAAGCCTGAAGTTGTCCTCCTTGACATAGTGGCAAAGACAATGTACGTAATTGAGTTTTCAGCACCTGCTGAGGGCAATATGTCAGCAAGAAGGAGGAAAACGGGCAAAATATCAAGACCTGTTAATAGAGCTGCACAGGTTTAACCTAGGCTACTCCATAAGAATGGTGGTTGTTGAGTTTTGGGTGGCATGAGACCGTCGTTTTTGGTCAACCATTCCAGCCTGTGAGAGAGCTGCTAATGAGCTCGCAGGTCAAATGCAGAAGGCTAACATCCTTGGTTCATTACGTCTACTCAGAGCAAACGATTTAATGGTAACGGACCCAGTATGATTGTTTACCACATGGACATGTGGAGTCACTCTGGTAAAATCGCTTGTCACTCTCCTTTGGGGGTCGGAGCCCAGGGGAAAAGTGGTCAAGAAAACCTCAATCAGGAATGATAATGATAATATTTTATTCATGCATGTACATTTGACATTCATTGTTTTGCGTTTGCCAGTTACAATCAAAAAGTCATCAAAATTTCCGTCAATATTTGAAGTCAAAAATAAAGATGACATCATCTTAATTAGTCTAATTTCACTTGGTTCATTTCAAAGTTTTCTCACACTGTATATGAAAAAACTTAATCAAACTGTAAAAACATCCCTCTTGTAGCCAATTCCTCAGTAGTCTCTTGAATGTTCTGCTTTTTGAAGTGTCGAGAATTTCCACTGGTAGTGCGTTCAAGATCCTTCGATTCACATGCTCTGGCTTAGCTTTAAAAATATTGTTTGATGAGGTTGGAATCTCAGCATATTCCTTGCCCGTGTGTTGTAGCCATGTATGGTAGCACCTGTAGTCTACTCGTCCTTGCGGGAGAATCCATACAATGCAGCCTCTACGATATAAAGACATGGCAACGGCAGGATTTTAGCTTCCCTGAATTACTCTCTGCATGGGGTCCTTGGTGGCTTCCTAAACATCATTCTCAGTAGCCGTTTTTGCATTTTGAAGGCCATCAATGAAGCGAGTGCCACACCCGAGAATATCAAGCCAAATAATATCAAACTATAATTTATTACCTATATTATTGTAGTGTATACATAACGTCGACTATAGTCGTGTCGAAAGCACGGCTCAAATCTCACAATATCAAACTATAATTTATTACCTATATTATTGTAGTCTATAAATAATGTCAACTATAGTCGTGTCGAAAGCACGGCTCAAATCGCACAGTGTCAAGCCTGTGAAACCCCTGCTCTCAAGAACGACCTTCAAAAGACTTTCCACTGCCTGGGTTGCTGTTCTTCCAGCCCTAAACCCGTACTGAGCATCCACCAACAGACCAGCACTCTCAAAATACAAGCATAACTGTTTCTTGATTATGCTCTCAACGATTTTGGAGAACACAGGTAAGATTGCAATAGGCCTGAAGTTACCTGGTAGATCAGTTGAACCGTTCTTGTAAATGGGTACAGTCTTAGCAATCTTTAGTAGAGAAGGAAAAACACCCTCCACAATGCATGAGTTCAAGCAGAAAGTTAGAGATACATGGATTGGAATGATGACTCTCTTTATGAGATTCACTGACAAATCGAAGAAGTCCTTACTTTCAGAATTTTTCAGCTTACTCACAACATCCAACACCTCTTCACAAGATACTAGGCAGAGCACAAATGTTGTTTCTGGCCTGGGCATAGCATTTAGGAACTGCATGGCCGAAATATCAGGGGTGTTGATAGAAGCACGAACTGTAGTAACAGAATCTGTTTTCGTTGGTTTTGAGTAAAAATGGACTAAATTTTAGTAAAGTGAAATCATAACCTTATTTTGGACTTATCAAATGTTATCTAAATTTGGGAGAGAAATAGTTCAAGGAGTATCCTTAGTTTTTCTCTCTCAATCAGTAGTTCTTTGTGAAAATATAAATAAATAAATCCACAAAGAAGGAATTGAATATATCAGGCAGGCTCTATACGTGTGGTCCTCTGCTGAGAACTCATTTCTCTCTTGATCATCTTCCATGCTGCAGAGCGCTTATTTTGTGAGGAGTTTATCTGCTGGGTATTCATTTCTTTTTTGGCTCTCAAAAGTTTCTCCTTGAAGTCCTTTTTCAGTGACATATATAACTGTTTAGAATCAGCTGTCCTTAGATTCTTGTAGTGCTCATAAGCAAGAATGACCCAATTCTTGAGGACAGTTAATTCTTGACTCATCCAATGCGGCTTTGTCCTGTTCCTGGTCCACTTTTTTACAGTCTGCAGCCTTTCTGGGAAGACACTGTCGAACAGGTACTTGAAATGGCTGAAGACTCTATTAAAGCTATCTTCTGGAAGACCAGGTGTCATAATTTCATTCCAATCCACCAAATACAGCAGATGTTTGAAATAGTTTATCTGACTTTCAGTAACTGGACGCACAAGTACCTTCTTAGGGGAACTACTGGAGATGTCAGAATAAGTGTCAGACAGTGTCAGACATATATATAGCGTCATGGTCACTCAAAGCATAATTTTTTAGAGAAACACTGTACAAACTCTCTGGTAAGTTTGTCACCACATTGTTCAGACATGCATCCATCCTAGTAGGCTCACTCGCAGTGCAGTACAGGTTCAATGACCTCATTGGATTGACAAAATTGATTGTATTAGTAGCTGAAGCATCAAGGAAATTGAAATTTAAATCCCTGCCCAAAAAAATGTGGTAGTAAGGGCATTCTATTGAAGAACGAGAGAATGACAGATTCCAGATGTTCCAGGAAATAATTTGGGTCAACATTGGGTGAACGGTATACACTTATAATTATTAGCTTGGGCTTCAGCAAAGTGACCCAAGCCAATTCAAAATGAAGGTCCTTACAGTGGTGATAGATATCCAGGTTTAAGTGTTTTGCTTTGTCAGGCACGGCCCTAGGGCATTTGCCGCCCTGGGCGAGATCGACAACCGCCGCCCCCCCCTCTCCAGTATCCTGTCTAATTGTTAATCCCGGGTTCCACCCCTTCCTTGAGCGATCGCCCAACTATTGTGTCTCCTCTGTGATGAGATCGCGCTATTTTCACCAAAGAGTCTCAGTAAACTGTAACTAATTATTTACCAGGAATCACAAGTGTAGATTGCACATTTTAAAATTATTTTTGTTTCATAAACTGTTTTATGTTTCCGGTTGCAGATATACTTTTTATAAGCCGACTAAAAAATCTACCCAAAGATTATCAGCTGTTTAAGTTACACTTTATTGAAATTTAAAAAAAATATTTGACAAATATAAAATATTGAGCGTACGTTTTTTCATCAGAGTTGATAGCGCGTAATAGCATCTATTGGCTAGCATAACCCTTCGCCTTACTTCTTTACTTGAATCGTTTCTGGAGTTTATAGAAGATCCCAGGTATACAAACTCTCCTATGATTTCGAAGTTTTTCCCCTGGATCTCTATGATTTGGCCATTCTCTCACCCTTCTCCAGAGTTGGAGGCCACCATAACTTTGGATTTATTCTCATTTACTACCAGACCAATTCTTTTTGCAGCTTCCTCCAACCGCGTGTAGGCATCCTTCATAGCTGCTGGCGATCTACATGCGATGTCCACATCATCTGCATACGCTAATATCTGAGTCAGTCTATTGTACAGTGATCCGAAATCAACTGGTAATGCTAATACCAGGAAAACCAGAACTTTATTACTGGTAGTTCAATTGTTGTGGAGAATCTATCAATTAGGGACCACAAAAAATGTATTTTTGTCTCAAGATTCATACCAGTATAATATCTCGTGTAGATTTAGTATGATTAACTGCTTTCACCAAAGGTAGATCTTTCCCAGGCTGGGATGCAAGCTAGGCAGTTCCCAACCCTGAGAAAGATCCTCACCTTGTCCATTGGTTGAAAAAATGCAAGCTTTCCAAAGCCTTTCCTAGGCAGCCAGAAAATAAAATACCACGTTCTAATTTTCACTAATTTCAATAACACTACTTCCAATTGCTTCCATTTCATCACCCCCTCCCTAGAAAAAGGGCGCACTAGGATTCCCGCGGCTCCTCAGGATCCTGCGTGGGTGGTGTAGAGTCCTCTGCAACATCCATTGTAGAAGGCTGCTCTGCCGATACCGAAGCATCCTTGCTCTGGGCTGGGTGATGGTGGCGGTCCCAGACCAACCCTGCAGCCAGCGCAGCGACAGCAGCAAGGGTGACTCCAAAGGCAAGTGCTGAGGTGAGCCACCAGCTCCACCCCTCAGCATTGGGTTGATCTTCCAGGGATGTCAGATGGTGTAGCAGCTGGTCAATAGACACCTCATTCACACCAAGTTCACCAGGTTGCAGGCGATCCTCGGTCTTTTGATGGTGGATGCCCTCCAGTATCTGCTCTCTAGTCATGCCTTGGATAGTCAGCATGAGAGCAGGAGGCACACTAAGGAGTGCTAAGTGCTTCTGAAGATTGAGATGCCCTCTGGCACGAGCTGATGGTAGGATCTGGTAGTGGGACGTACTCAAGGTGCAGCCAGGTGTTGCCTTCATGTGTCCGGTTCCGTGGAGTGTCAACTCATGTACAATGATCTGGTTGCCCTGCTGACATTGCAAGACAACCTGCCGCTTGGATGCTACTCAGTACATCCAGGTATCATCTTGATCATTCCAGATCCAAGTGTCTGCTGGGTCGGCAGCAAGCACAGTCAGCTGACACTGTTGTTGAGCTGCAGCAAGGTCGTTCAGGAACAGTGCACTCAGGCAGGATGGATGATGCCGGCTGTAGACTGAAGTCATCGCCCTGACTGAAGTCAGGCCCCGCTTCACACTGCTCCAGTTGTTGGTGGTGGATGACTGCAAATCGAGCCCAATCAGGTGTCATCAGCAAGTGGTGGGCAGGCTTCAGCTGGTATTGTACCATCAGCTGGGCCTGGTAGTCACGAACTGCCAATGCAAAAGCCTCGAAAAGCTCAAATCTCCATCCAGGAGACATTAATGGCACCATCACAATCAGTTTTATCCAGCCACCAACGTATACAGCACACACTCGCATGATATTGTAGTACAGATAAGCACTGGTGGGGTTCATCCCAAATGGCAACTCCAACCCATCTGACAGGCTTGATCGAACTTTTTCCAAAATATTACTTAACTCAACAGGAGACAATAAATTGATACTTAACCTACCATATGACACTTCATTAATAATTGTTATCAGTTTTCTTAAATCTAACAATGCATTACTACTTGCTAATCTTAAATTCTGTAGGGCTGAGGACGTGTTAATATAGACATTCAAAAGTTCTTCGATCTCAACCACCTTTTGGTTAAGTTTCTTTATTGCAGAGACTATCTCAGTTCAGTGTTATTTGAACATTGCAATTTCAACCAGCTCTCTACTGTTTTCTGCCACTCTACAGCTTAAATTTTGGGTCAGGGTCAAGTGTTCCTTCTCCACATGAATGAGGCCTGCAGTTTGAGTTTGGAGTGTGTGCCGTGCTATGAATTTAGAAAGTTAATTTGGAATTTAGAATTTAGAAGCACACACAATATAACTTAATAAAAGGGATACTTGATAAACATACCTAGTGCTAGAGAACGGGAATCCAGAAATGACAAGAGAGACAACGAAATAGAGAGAAGATATCAACTATGTTGTCACCTCTTACAGTTGAATTCAACAATTAATAAAACAAAGAAGTTACATCATGAAAACCGAAAATAAAATTACTGAATTTAGAAAGTTATCTCTGATATAGATAATTCGGTAATAACCTACTCTGTATGCTCTACATTGAAAACGTTTTAGATTGAATCATAAGAAGCTTAAAGGACTCTAATTTCAAAAGAAGAATTGAAAATTATCATAGATATGTCTCAGAAGTTAATCATAAATAACAATAGATATTTTCAGAAAAGATCCACATAAAATTCATAAAATTCTTAGAACATTAAATTTAGAATACACTTGGAAACTTTAAAACACTATCAAAACATTATCAAATATTAATGATCCCCAATAATAACTATTCTGTATCTTTATATCATGTAAGCTGCAAAGACAAACATTCCTCAAGTATCACATCACGGAATTCAACATAGGAAGACTATTCAAAAATATGTGTTATCAAAACAAATTTATAAAGGCTAGGGTCCTTGAAACTTCATTTGATCCTTTACAACTTTAAGATGAGAATTATTTTAAAACATTAATTTATCAATAAGGGACCTTTAAACATTTCGTATACTAATTCAACTTTAGTACCTAACTTGGTAGATTAAAATATAAATTTAAAGAAAACTGAAATTCCCAGCTGGATCCTTACAGAGAAAATATGGCCTCACATTTCAATGTAAAGATACAACCGAAAATCTATTACTCAAACCAAAATTAATAAAATTAGTAATCTATCCAATCCCAATAATATCTCAAAATTACGATTTAACAAAAGTCTAATTCCGCACGTTTTACACCCTTCCCCTTTTTTGAAAGTCTATAATTATTAAAACCCATTCTGTCACATCCGGAGTTCCTGGGACGTTCGTTTAATTTGGAAAAAAGTTGTTACCTTATAGCTGTTTCTTCAAATTGAATCTAGGCTCGGTGATCGAGCTCTACACGTCCAGATGGACAGGAGACAGCATACCCCAAGCTTCTAGGACGGCCATCGATTCAGAGGCGTCTCAGCGGCTTAAAGACACACGTTCATGAACCCGTAAATTGATGGATTCGTACGTTGATCCCATACTTTGATGTTCCCCGTACTTACACCGCTGTTAGAATAAAAAAAAAAAAAAACTAGGATAATACAAATTAACTTAACTTTAGTTATATAATAAAATCAACCTACTTTAGGTTATATAAAACTCAAATCAATACTTATTACTTTAAAACATAAATAGACATTACCTACTTCAATCTCTTGATTTAATAGAATAGAATTTATTTGTAATCAGGGTTATGCCCTATACAGAAAGCGATGAGTACATAGTATTCCATAATAGGCCTACATAATTCACAAGTTGATTGAATTACTTTTCATAACAAGGTCTTTCGAGTATTGTTGTTAGTTTGATCAGTTCTCTTACATAAATTACATATATGGTGTAATTTAAAAGAATAAATTACATGATAGGTGTTTCCTAAATAATCAAGAAAGCTTTTCATTAGAATCAAAAAGACAAATAAAATCTATAACAAAAATACTGATAGAACTCATAATAATATACTATAAACATCAATCAATTTGGATTTAAACAACAGTAATTGAAATTTAGGTTAATAGCTTCCTCTTCAGAAATAATACAAGCCAAAAATATCTTAATTCTGTCTAATAGGTACTCTTTATTTCTACAAAACATATACCATTCATTTTCTTCCAACATTTATCAGTTTGAATATAAAAATACCATCTTCCATTCAAATCAAAAGGACTATTCTCAATTATTACACTTTAATTGCGGTGCATTACAATAACTACTTTGATGGAAGCTTTCATCGATAATAATTTCCTTAATTATATTATAAATCTATGACGTACCTTTAGTAGCGGTTATAGGAGGAAAATCTCCATTGTGAGGTGACAATTTGATACTCTCTCTTCTAATTAAAGCAACTACTGAGGCGGAAAAAACTAAAAATGCTACTGGAACAAAAGGTTCCAGAGCCAAATACTAAAAAGGCCTAAAGCTGGCATGAGAGCCATGATTAACACAAAGTTCTGATCAGACTACATTTAGTACTGCTTATGACAGAGGACAGACCCTGAGTGAATCCACTTCGCTTTTCTCGTCTTGCCGTGGACAGCTGTGTGATCGTCCATACTAGATAGACCTAACCAACGTTAACTGTGATTGGCAGTTACTATTTTCTAGAAAAATTTCCACCAATAAAAAAGAACGTTACAACTACAATTTAAGATACATTCTCCCACCAAGTGACAGCTATTTCTCCTTGACAGCTATAAATTCCTTGCCTTATAAGGTCGTGAACCAGACTGATCCTCTAGGAAAATCGTTGATATTCTCAGTACCACAGCTTCTACGCACACACTTACAGAGTCGACACTACACAATGCAGAAAAGCAAGGGTCATGAACTAAGCTGATACTCCAGGAAAATTGTTGTTATTCTTAGGATCATAGCTTCTACACACACACTTACAGAGTCAACACAACACAATGCAGAAAAGCAAAACAGCAAAATCCATTTTCACAACAGGCTAACTTCTCAGGCTAATTCGCATAATTCTCATTACTCACTATTGGAACAATGAATTGTTACAAGTGCTTCCTTGCTGTGTTTCACTGACTGCAGATCCTCGTCTTCTGCCACTCCAAAGATTACACAAAGAAGTTTTCCTCCCACATTGATCAGCCCCCTTCTTCCCCTTCCTTGGTACAGAAGATCCATCAGGGTTGGAATGGAGTCAGAGATGTCATCCTGCATATCGCTGATGCTGCTGAAGGCTTGCTTTTGAACGTGTAGTGCAGGCATTTTTTCTGAAGCAGTGGTGATGGCATTCTGCATTTCTTGGGTCTGATTGTGTAGTTGAGAGAGTTCGTGACATGTCATAAGGACATCTGCTTTCTTCTGGAACAATACTCCTTGTGGATTGATGATCTCTCCACATGATAGGCCGATAGCACCTGCAACTGATGAAACAGCTGTGTCCAGTCTTGGAATGGGTTCATGCTCTGTTAGTTAACTCATCTGTACAGTGTCCTTGCAGTGTTAGATATCTGACCCTGATACCCTTCTCTTGCCACTCAATAGTTGCATTCCTCAGCCCAGTTATTTACAGCAACTTAATACTATACCAACACAATAATTAATCTTATCCTTCTAATATTAACCAATACAATTTGTAATCAAAACATTCAGAGAACAAAATACACTATCTGTCAATGTCTCTCCATTAAATATGAATATTTCAAACAACTAAACAATAAATTCTTAACCTTAACTCACATGAATCTCAATTACTAGATATTGTAGCCGATTACAAAAGGCTCCAAACACATCACAATTAAACACAAATACATCAACAGTTCAAGTTCCTTAAAATTAACATAGATTCCCAACATTTCAACATTAAATTCATCTTAGATGTAACTGCATGTGATCCTTCTACTAGTCCTTGTGGGCTTACACATTCTCACCAAGGATTTCTTAAGCCTCTGATTAAACAATGCTCCACTCAGATATGCTTCAGGACAGACACACTTCCTCCCTGCCAGGCAGCCATGCTCCAGACAGCTGTGCTTCCTCTCACCATTCATCCTCAGAATCTGGGGCTCTATATCCCACCTCTCCCTCTTTCTCAGGAGTTTTATGGGAGCATTATCCAGGTGATCTGCTTCAGCCTCCCCTCTCTTATAGCAAAGCTTCAGCCTGTTCACATGGACTACCATCTGTTGTCCATCAGGCAACTTGATCAAATAGTTCACAGCTGACAGCTTCCCAGTTCCCAGCAATGATGAATGGACCTTTCCATGGCAAATGAAATTTAGTTGAATCACCTGGTTTTGTTGCTTGGTCATGGAAATACACAAGGTCTCTGGCCAAAAATTCCCTCAATTTTCTCCCTTTATTGGCAATTTTGGTTCGCTGTTCTGCCATCCTGGTAGATCTCTTGTGAGCATCCTTGTATGCAGTTGCTAGCCTCCGTCTCAAGTCGATCAGATGTTTTTTCCACAGTAGTTCCTTTTACCTCTTCTGGATGATCTTACGGCCATGGAGTAGGTAGTGTGGGGAGTATCCAATAGAAGAGTGTGTTGTTGACCTATAGGCAGACAGGGCATAAGGAAGCCATCGGTCCCAATGTGTTCCATCCTGCTGAACAAAATGGGCCATGGATTCATTCAAGGTTCTGTGTAACCTCTCCACTCAGCCATTCCCTTCTGGATGATAGGCTGTTGTTCTCAACTTCTGTGTGCCCAGTTGTTTGCACACTGCTGTAAACAGATTTGACAAAAAGTTATGCCTTTGATCACTTAATAGTCGGCCAGGCATCCCATGTCTTATTATGATGTGGGTTACAAAGACATGTGCCACTGTTTCAGCTGTCTGATCCACTACTGGAACTGCTTCTGCATAGTGGGTGAAATGATCAATAAAACTGATGTAATATTTGTTTCCTCTCTTGGTGGTTGGTAGAGGGCCTACCACATCTACAGAAACTAGATCAAATGGATATTGGGGCTCATCAGCTGCTTGCAAGGGTGCCTTCAACAAGATTGGTGTTTTTCTCTGTGCACATTCGTGACACTCAACACAAACTTCTTTACCGCTTCTCCCAGAATAGAAGAATAGAATAGAAAATATATTTATTGATACAAGAAAAAACATAACATGACACTCAATCAATAATAATTTGATGATTACACAAATATATATATTATGACATGACCTGTTGGTCGTCTGCCAAGTTGAGCTATTTTATTGATTTAAAATTTACATGCAAGTATTTTAAATTGAATTTTATCCAATTTGAAAAATTCCAAATTTTAAACAATTTTGGAATCAATCAACCAAAGAGATCATGGCAACAAAAGTATTACATATGAAATTACATTATACTACATATGCAGGAGTAAAAAAAGAAAAACAGTGAAACCATCAAGTATTATATTCCTGTATTAGCATTTTTCTGTAAGCCCAAGCATTCCTCACAAAACCTCCCAGTTTCAGCCAATAGTAACGTTTCTTCACTAAACTAGCTGTTCTTTCTTGTCCTGGATGGCCTGCCCAAGGAGCACAGTGATTCCAGGCAATTGCTTTCTCTGCAAGTCTGCTTGGCATGGCAATTTTCCATCTGTTTTGGTCTTCCTCACCGCCGGTCCAAAGAATGATTCCTCTCTCCTTTCTGCCTGTGCCTGATGATAAGATCTTCTGACACCAAGGGTCATCCTTTTGATGTTGGATGAGGATGTCTTCATTTATCTCCTCTGCTTCCACCAGCATCACTGCCTGGCTTAGGGCATCAGCATTTGTGTGTTTCCTGTCTGGCTTGTGTACCACTTCATAGTCAAACTCGGATAATCTGAGTGCCCATCTTGTCAGAAGTGATGATGGGTCACGCAGGCTCAACATCCACTTGAGGGCAGCATGATCAGTGATGAGTTGGAATTTCTTCCCCAGGAGATAACATCGGAACTGCTTGGTGGCAAAGATCCCACCGCTGCCACCATTGTAATATCTCGGGTAGATTTAGTATGATTAACTGCTCTTACCAAAGGTAGACATGGTTAAAGAAAGCTATTTTTACCCAATGGAAATTTGTTGTATTTAAACATTTTCTCTACCATTGTTTATAACAATTTTGACTTTACTCTGGCTGCCTAGCCTAATCCAAAAAAACATTGAAAGAGATTTGGACTGGTACAATAAAACCAAAAAAAACATATCGTTATGCAAATAAAGTTCGATCGCCCCTTGTCATTTGACTAGGATTAATTTTGGGACTCACCCATAATGAAGATGTTGAAGTAATCCATTAAATGATGATTTGGGTGATCCACACTCCCGAAAAGAATTTGTGTCTGGGCGCGCTCTGTTCATTTCAACGGTTGAAACAACAGTGTCCAGAAAGAATGCAATTTTTGTCTCAGGTCTGACACTTCCTAGGCCTACACATGGAAAACTAGACTATGGCAGGGGGGAAGAAGAGCTGGAAACTGTTGATGGGACGAGTGGATGGAAACCATCTTTCCCAGGCTGGGATGCAAGCTAGGCAGTTCCCAACCCTGAGAAAGATCCTCACCTCATCCATCGGTTGAAAAAATGCAAGCTTTCCGTAGCCTATGCTAGGCAGCCAGCAAATAAAATACTACATTCTAATTTTCACTTATTCCAATAGAACTACTTCCAATTGCTTCCATTACACCAGGTACAACATGTGAGAGCCTTTCAGAATGTCTTAAGAATCAAAGAATTAGTAATTCTACTGTTGAGAAACTTGTCTTGAATCACCCAGGTTCTTATGCTCCATTCAAGGTGGGTGTTCTGGATAGTGAGTTTGATATTGTGTATAAGGCAGATTCCTGGCCAAAAAATACTTATGTAGCGAAATATTTTACAAGAAATCAAAGTAGCAATAACAGCAATTCAAACTTGAAGGCTTCACAAAAAGGGGAAAATACTTAGCTTCTGGATCCAATAACTTTCTTGAGACTCAGTCTAGTTCTGAATCTGGGCCTAAGGCTAGTTTCACACTCATTCGGTTCGTTTCATTTTTGGCAAATTCCAATAAGTGTGAACCGGTAATTCGGTTTGAATTCGGTACCGAATAGAAACCGCATAGAACCGAACGCCCACTTGACTCTAATAAATTCCATCAGGTTTCAATTTGTTGCTAGCGCCAGCTACTTTCACACACTTTTGGTTCGGTTCGGTTCGTTTTGTTTTCGGTTCGTTTTCAGCAAATTCAGATAAGTGTGAAACGATGTTTTGGTTTGAATTCAGTACCGAATAGCAACCGCATCATATTCAAATTTGTTGCTAGGGAAATGGGAAAAAACAAAGTCTTTTACACATGCTTGCCTTTTTTGTTTTTATTTTAAATTGATATTGTGATCATCTGTTTCAAAATTTTCCAAGTCAAAATCATATGGTCAATTCATTTCTGTTAGTTCACAGGAACATTTTTTTCTCAATGAATAGTTTGCAAAAGAAATATAAAAGATATAAATTAAAAACTCAGGGAGGATTTTTATTTATTTTCATTTTTCCACGAATATTACCTGATTTCATCAATGGAGAGAAGAAAACAAATTTTCAATTCAAAAAAATCATCTCTCTGAACATTCAAAATTAACATAATCAAAAAGAAACTATTCAATTAATTTACAATTTTTAATTAATTTTAAAATTCTGTTGTTCAAGAAATAGCACATCACAATTTAACACAAGCTGTTATATTTAAATATACCAGCATGAACTGTGAAAATCCAAACACAGCAGTGTTTGAGAAGAAAATACCTAATTTGAACCATACGAATTAAAACCTGACATGTATGAAAGCCTCATTCGTTTTCGGTAACAAACCAAACCAAACCGAAAACGTACCGAACTGAATGAAACTGAAAGTGTATGAAGCTAGCCTAATAGTGTTAAAGTTTCTGACCCTGGATACAATGTCCTGTTTAGCAATGTGCAGTGTCTTTATTCATTTATTTAGTCAACTTCCAATGGTACAACACCAATTTTACATAAAAAAATCTGGTGTGGCACACTCACACAACTTTCTTTCCTGCCATTATGAAAATTGATCACCTGACGCTAGTGTGCACGTGCATCTCAAGTCTACTTATAAACAAAGATCTGAGCCAGCTGGTGACAGGACAATAACGCTGGAGACACACGAAGTCTGCTATCTCTTCAAAGTGAATCATAATAGAATCAACAGTTGCCAACAGTTTGCAATTGAAATAATTACATTTTCTAAAACTTTGTGCTTATTTTCAATTTTAGGTGAAAATGTTACAGTACATTAATTGTAGAGATTTTCATGCTTAATCTTTTCCACTAAAAATTTTTTGTTCAAATTTTATCTGAAGGTTAATAATTGGGAATCTAAAATCAAACTTTGCATAGATGGGGCGGAGCTCCTGAAATTTATACAGATATGAGACCTGTGGCAGTTGATAGAGCTTATCAATTACTATGTCACAAAGTAAAATTGTGACGAGAAAATAATAAATAATATTATTGAAAGACGCTCGGCTATCAGCAATGCTAGCCGACCGCGGAGATAAGGGAGGTACCGATGGCGCACCATCTTCCGCGCATCAAGACGATTTCCACCGCCTCTGGCGGCGGCTCAACTCCATCCCCTCCACTTTGGGGAGTATAAAAGGCCGGACGAGCCCCAGACCACAGCATTCCGCTCACAACCTTCCTGCTCCTTGTATAGCGGCCCGTTGCTGCCGTACGTCCTCGACCTCCTGCCCTGGTACAGCGGCCCGTTGGCTGCCGTACGTCCCTAACCTTCCATCTCCCTAGGGCACAGCGGACCGTTGTCTGCCGTCCCTGTCCTCCCATCTACCTAGGGCACAGCGGACCGTTGTCTGCCGTCCCTGTCTCCCATCTCCCTAGGGCACAGCGGACCGTTGTCTGCTGTCCCTGTCCTCCCATTTCCCCAGGGCACAGCGGACCGTTGTCTGCCGTCCCTGACCTCCCAACTCCCTAGGGCACAGCGGACCGTTGTCTGCCGTCCCTGTCCTCCCATTTCCCCAGGGCACAGCGGACCGTTGTCTGCCGTCCCTGACCTTCCATTCCCCCAGGGCACAGCGGACCGTTGTCTGCCGTCCCTGTCCTCCCATCTCCCTAGGGCACAGCGGACCGTTGTCTGCCGTCCCTGTCCTCCCATCTCCCTAGGGCACAGCGGACCGTTGTCTGCCGTCCCTGTCCTCCCATTTCCCCAGGGCACAGCGGACCGTTGTCTGCCGTCCCTGACCTCCCATCTCCCTAGGCACAGCGGACCGTTGTCTGCCGTCCCTGTCCTCCCATTTCCCCAGGGCACAGCGGACCGTTGTCTGCCGTCCCTGACCTTCCATTCCCCCAGGGCACAGCGGACCGTTGTCTGCCGTCCCTGTCCTCCCATCTCCTTGGGCACAGCGGACCGTTGTCTGCCGTCCCTGTCCTCCCATCTCCCTAGGGCACAGCGGACCGTTGTCTGCCGTCCCTGTCCTCCCATTTCCCCAGGGCACAGCGGACCGTTGTCTGCCGTCCCTGACCACAGCGGACCGTTGTCTGCCGTCCCTGACCTTCCATTCCCCCCAGGGCACAGCGGACCGTTGTCTGCCGTCCCTGTCCTCCCATCTCCCTAGGGCACAGCGGACCGTTGTCTGCCGTCCCTGTCCTCCCATTTCCCCAGGGCACAGCGGACCGTTGTCTGCCGTCCCTATTCTTCCTTCTCCCCAGGGCACAGCGGACCGTTGTCTGCCATCCCTATTCTTCCTTCTCCCCAGGGCACAGCGGACCGTTGTCTGCCGTCCCTATTCTTCCTTCTCCCCAGGGCACAGCGGACCGTTGTCTGCCGTCCCTATTCTTCCTTCTCCCCAGGGCACAGCGGACCGTTGTCTGCCATCCCTATTCTTCCTTCTCCCCAGGGCACAGCGGACCGTTGTCTGCCGTCCCTATTCTTCCTTCTCCCCAGGGCACAGCGCACCGTTGTCTGCCGTCCCTATCCTGTCTGTCCTTCCTTTTCCTACTTCACTGGAGCGGAACCGAGGCCGTAAGGCCGATACAAAATTACATCAAAGTGGTGTCATCAGAGAAGAGATCGACCTTCACGCCATCAGAAGCACCAGGAGGTGCTGTTCACGCCAGCTGAGGCACAAAGAAGAAGGAAGAGGAACTTCGACTTGCCTCCTTTCCCCGCCCACATTACGACTGAGCGAAGTCATCCAGGAGCAACACCTGGGTATCAATCACCCACCTCTGAAGCTACTCAGGGTGTACGTGATAACTATTTTTGGTATAAATTTAATCAAAATCGTTGGAGCCGTTTTTGAGAAAATTGCGAAAAACCCTGTTTTTGACAAAATTTTCGCAATTTCAGCCACCATCTTGAATTGCATTTGATCGAAATTGTTCGTGTCAGATCCTCATATTGTAAGGACCTTAAGTTCCAAATTTCAAGTCATTCCATTAATTGGGAGAGGAGATATCGTGTACATCATACACACACACACACACACACACACACACACACACACCACACACACACACACACACACACACACACACACACACACACACACACACCACACACACACACACACATACAGACCAATACCCAAAAACCACTTTTTTGTACTCAGGGGACCTTGAAATGTATAGAAATTCAGAAATTTGGGTACCTTATTTTTTTTGGAAAGCAATACTTTCCTTACCTATGGTAATAGGGATAGGAGAGTAATAACATAGAAAAACAGATAACAGCAAAAATATTTTAATAATATACAATATTAGAAAAATGCAGAAGAATAACATAGAAAAAGAGATACAAGAAAAAAAATAGATATAGAGTTAAATAATATACAATAATAGAAAACATGTATGTGGATAATTCAAAATACAAAAATGAGAATACAAAATAAATCATAATTAACAAACGATATTATATCAAAGGGAAAAGGCCCATGTAAGTTGTCACAAAGGGCACACACAGACAGGGAACACCAAAATTACACATGCAGAGCTCTCTTCATAGTTCTCCTGAAAGAGCTCAGGGACACTCCAAAGAAATCACGTCAGCTGCAGCAGCCTCACAACCAGAGTGAAGTATTCTAGAAAGCCCACTATTATAGGCATAGGCTGTTGTGTGAGAGCGTCTGCAGAAAATGGTTCTTGAGCGTGTTCCTCTTGGAACACAGATGTCAATATTCGCCAAAAGTTCAGGGCAGTCCAAATATCCATTGACAGTCTTGAACAGAAGAACTAGGTTGTTGTGTTTCCTCCTCAGAACCACACACACACACACACACACACAACACACACACACACACACACACACACACACACACACACACACACACACACACACACATACAGACCAATACCCAAAAACCACTTTTTTGTACTCAGGGGACCTTGAAATGTATAGAAATTCAGAAATTTGGGTACCTTATTTTTTTTGGAAAGCAATACTTTCCTTACCTATGGTAATAGGGATAGGAGAGTAATAACATAGAAAAACAGATAACAGCAAAAATATTTTAATAATATACAATATTAGAAAAATGCAGAAGAATAACATAGAAAAAGAGATACAAGAAAAAAAATAGATATGGTACAACACCAATTTTACATAAAAAAATCTGGTGTGGCACACTCACACAACTTTCTTTCTTGCCATTATGAAAATTGATCACCTGACGCTAGTGTGCACGTGCATCTCAAGTCTACTTTTAAACAAAGATCTGAGCCAGCTGGTGACAGGACAATAACGCTGGAGACACACGAAGTCTGCTATCTCTTCAAAGTGAATCATAATAGAATCAACAGTTGCCAACAGTTTGCAATTGAAATAATTACATTTTCTAAAACTTCGTGCTTATTTTCAATTTTAGGTGAAAATGTTACAGAACATTAATTGTAGAGATTTTCATGCTTAATCTTTTCCACTAAAAATTTTTTGTTCAAATTTTATCTGAAGCTTAATAATTGGGAATCTAAAATCAAACTTTGCATAGATGGGGCGGAGCTCCTGAAATTTATACAGGTATGAGACCTGTGGCAGTTGATAGAGCTTATCAATTACTACTTTTGGTATAAATTTAATCGAAATCGTTGGAGCCGTTTTTGAGAAAATTGCGAAAAACCCTGTTTTTGACAAAATTTTCGCAATTTCAGCCACCATCTTGAATTGCATTTGATCGAAATTGTTCGTGTCAGATCCTCATATTGTAAGGACCTTAAGTTCCAAATTTCAAGTCATTCCATTAATTGGGAGAGGAGATATCGTGTACACTCATACACACACACACACACACACACACACACACACACACACACACACACACACACACACACACACACACACACACACACACACACACACACACACACACACACACACACACACACACACACACACACACACCACACACACACACACACACACACACACACACACACACACACACACACACACACACACACCACACACACACACACACACACACACACACACACACACACACACACACACACACACACACACACACACACATACAGACCAATACCCAAAAACCATTTTTTGTACTCAGGGGACCTTGAAATGTATAGAAATTCAGAAATTTGGGTACCTTATTTTTTTTGGAAAGCAATACTTTCCTTACCTATGGTAATAGGGATAGGAAAGTAATAACATAGAAAAACAGATAACAGCAAAAAATATTTTAATAATATACAATATTAGAAAAATGCAGAAGAATAACATAGAAAAAGAGATACAAGAAAAAAAATAGATATAGAGTTAAATAATATACAATAATAGAAAAACATGTATGTGGATAATTCAAAATACAAAAATGAGAATACAAAATAAATCATAATTAACAAACGATATTATATCAAAGGGAAAAGGCCCATGTAAGTTTGTCACAAAGGGCACACACAAGACAGGGAACACCAAAATTACACATGCAGAGCTCTCTTCATAGTTCTCCTGAAAGAGCTCAGGGACACTCCAAAGAAATCAACGTCAGCTGCAGCAGCCTCACAACCAGAGTGAAGTATTCTAGAAAGCCCACTATTATAGGCATAGGCTGTTGTGTGAGAGCGTCTGCAGAAAATGGTTCTTGAGCGTGTTCCTCTTGGAACACAGATGTCAATATTCGCCAAAAGTTCAGGGCAGTCCAAATATCCATTGACAGTCTTGAACAGAAGAACTAGGTTGTTGTGTTTCCTCCTCAGAACCAAAGGGAGGAAATGGAAATGTCCCTCAATCTCCTCCACAGAAACTTCAAAATAGTTGAAACCCATCCTGCAGCCCAGAATCCTCACGAAACGTCTCTGCACACTCTGCAGCAGGTCAATCTGGTACAGATGGTATGGTGACCAGATGATACAGCCATATTCCAACCCTGGAAGAACAAGAGCCCTAAACAAAACCAAGATACTCTCAGGAGATCTAAAATCCCTGGTGGACCTGAATATAAAGCCAAGGAGAGATCTAGCTTTTACAGTGATCATACTTATGTGATCCAATGGGCTAAGAGACTGAGTCATAGTCACTCCAAGGTCCTTGGAACTGCACACTCTTTTCAAAAGAATGCCTCTCAAGAAGTACTGAAAATCAAGTATATCAGGTCCATGCTTGAAAAACATTACAACACACTTGGTTACATTCAGAGCCATACCATTATCAAGGCACCACAGATCAAGGTTGTTGAGAGAATGCTGCAGAGATTCATGTCCTAAGCCTTGCAGTACCATGTCGAATAACTTGACATCATCAGCATACATTAGAAACTTGGATGATATGAGGCCTTTAATGTCATTCATAAACAAGTTGAAGAGGAGAGGGCCCAAATAGGATCCCTGAGGGACTCCAGAGGGAGCCAGGAAAGGAGATGACATATGACCCTCATATCTGACAATCAGAGTTCTATCCCTTAGATAGCTGTTCAACCCCTCTTGAGCAATGACCCATGCACCCCATAACCATCCAATTTAGCAACCAGGAGATAGTGCTTAACTCTGTTGAAGGCTTTTGAGAGGTCTAGATACAGATAATCGAACTGGCAGGCATCTCCAAAGGCACTCATCACATACTCCTGGAACTCCAGCAGGTTTGTGGTGGTAGATCTGGACTGCATGAAGCCATGCTGCTCAAGCAATATATATTTATGCAGGTGGAAATACAGATGGTCCTTAACAATGCCCTCATAGACCATGGTAATTCTTAATTTTGCTAAAAGACTAGGTATTGAAATGGCAATTTGTAATGAGAGTTATAAAGTTTTATGCATTGTTGAGCACTGGCTATGTGAGGACCAGCTGAAGATGGTAAACTTCAAAGATTATCCACTATAGTTAGCTCTTTTAGTCGAACCACACATAAACATATGGAGGAGTTGCAATCTTTACTGGAGGATCTTTATTTGGAGGATTTACTGGACCATAACAAAGTACAGCGCCGGTCCCAGGGGTGGGCGGACTGGGCGGCCACCCAGGGCGGCAGATTTTGGGGGTGGCAAATTTTAAGGAACAGAAATTTTTAAAACACAAATAGATAATAAATTCATAATATTAAATGAGTGAATAGTAAAATTATATAAGACACTTTTCCATCTCAAGCTAATGAAGACTTTTCTAAGATCAACAATGTCCCAGGAACGTCTGAGTGGTCAAGCAAACATAAAAATAGATCAGTCCCTAGATCTTGAAGAATTGGTGAAGGAATTTCCCCATGCAAAGGTCAGATGAGTTCTACTTGATTAAACAGGTGTGTTAAAAAAACTTGTGTTGTAGAAATTGTAGTTTCAATTACTTTGCAAGTTAAGAAGGCCTAATACTCTGTTGCAGTCTACTTCTTAAGGCTGTGCAAAGGCTAAAAATAAACTTTCTACTGGTGATATTTTTCAATTTTTTTCGATTCGTATATTATCAAGCTATCAAAATAAAAAAGTTTTCTCAGGATAACATTTTTTTTCAATCATTACTTTTTGAGATATGAGCGCCTAAAGTTTAAAATTCTGGGACAGAACATTTCAAACTCAGTAAGAGATAAATCCATGAGATTTAAAGGATAAATTCTTCATGGTAGGCCTACTGTTGATTGAATAGAACAAGAAAACTTTGAATATTTCTATTTTAGAGAAAGTTATTCAATTTACCAAAAATGACAAAAAATAACTCAACTAAACGTTATTTTTGGTCATTTTTGGTATTTTCAGAAAATTTTTGTTCAATTTAATCAACAATACCATGAAGAATTCATCCTTTAAATCTCATGGATTTATCTTGTACCAAATTTGAAATGTTCTGTCCCAAAAATGTAAACTTCAGGCGCTCATATCTCAAAATGTAATGATCAGAAAAAAAGTTTTTCTAAGAAAGCATTTTCATTTTGATAGCTTGATAATATACAAATAATAGAACAAATAATAGAAAAACTTTGAAAAATATCACCAGTGGAAAGTTTATTATTAGCCTTTGTACAGTCTGTTTTCTTATTGTGTACCCTATCTGTTACAAATATAGAAATAGTTTCATCAGATATTTTGTGTTACTGTTCCCCAATATTCTATATTTGTCAAATATTTTTTTAAAATGTCAATAAAGTGTAACTTAAACAGCTGATAACCTTTGGGTAGATTTTTTAGTCGGCTTATAAAAAGTATATCTGCAACTGGAAACATAGAACAGTTTATGAAACAAAAATAATTTTAAAATGTGCAATTTACACTTGTGATTCCTAGTACATAATTAGTTAGAGTTTACTGAGACTCTGTGGTGAAAATAGTGCGATCGCATCACAGCAGAGACACAATAGTTAGGCGATCGCTCAAGGAAGGGGTGGAACCCGGGATTAACAATAAAACCTGACAAAGCAAAACACTTGAACCTGGATATCTATCACCACTGTAAGGAGCTTCATTTTGAATTGGCTTGTGTCACTTTGCTGGAGCCCAAGCTAATAATCAATTATAAGTGTATACTATTCATCCAATGGTGACCCAAATTATTTCCTGAAACATCTGGAATCTGTCATTCTCTACATCCTCAATAGAATGCTTTCAGAGCATTCTTTCTTCAGAGCTCTTTTGAGTGACCGAACATTCAGAGTGAGGCATGGAGGAAAAGAGAGTTCCTTGAGGTTTTCAGAGAATGGACTACCTCAGGGCTCAGTGTTGTCACCCTTGCTTTCCAATCTATACACTGCAGACATTCCAGACACCAGGGCATGTAAGTTCATCCATGCAGATGACATTGCTCTCATAGCCCAGGGACCAACATATGAATTGTTGGAGAGAGAACTGAACAAGGACCTGAGTGTTCTGAGGAAGTATTTTTCTGACTGGAAACTTAGGCTAAATCCAGCTAAGACACTGAGCATGGCATTTCATCTTAATAACAGAGAAGCTAATCATCAACTCAATCTGGTCTTCTGTGAGGAGAGAATAAATCACTGTTAGGCCCCCCACTACTTGGGAGTGAAGCTGGATAGAACTCTAACCTTTCGATAGCATCTTGAGAGTCTCAAGAACAAACTGAAGACTAGGAACAACATTATAAGTATTATAAGTATAAGTATTGGCTGGTACAAGCTTAGGATGCAGTGTGAAGGCTCTGAAAACATCCAGCCTGGTACTAGTATATAGTGCAGCAGAATACTGTTCATCAGTATGGGAGCACAGAACTCATACTAAGAAAATAGACATCACCCTGAATGAGACGATGAGTAAAATAAGTGGTACCATAAGACCCACTGAAACTGAGTGGTTGCCCGTCCTATGCAACATTGTTCCACCAGCATTGAGAAGAAAAGAAAGGACTTATCAGTTGATAAACCGCTCATCCTCCAGACAAGAGCTGCCACTAATGAAGGATTTGCTGAATCCACCCCTTAAAAGATTGAGGTGTAGGCATTATCTCCGACTGGCAGAAGTTGAGAAAGATATTAAAGAATTGTGGTGGCAGGAATGGTTTCAGGTCAACATTAAGAATAAGACGTTGGTGGAAGACCCATCTGTGCCTTTTCCTGGAATGAATTTAAAGAGGAAACTTTGGTGCAGGTTGAATTGCTTTCGTACATCTGCAGGCAGGTGTGCTCAAGCACAGACTACTTGGGGCATAGCCACTGACCTCCACTGCACCTGTGGAGATGTGCAGACTTGGTGGAAGACTGCCCACTGTATTCCTATGAGGGGGGACTCGGGGGTATTCACCTGGCAGATGAGCGTGCCATGTCATGGCTGGAGGGGACTGTGGGAGAGCTTGGCATTTGACCTACCAAAAATGAAGGAAGCCCAACCAGACATATTTATGTTGAATATTATCAACCCTATATGTACGTTTGATTCATTAGTTTGTCTAAATGTTGTTGTTTGTGTGTTTTATTACTGAACTGGGCATGGAAAAAGCTGTCACGTTATTCTTTATATTTAAATAACGATTAGCCTCCTGCTTGGCATCAGTCGGTAGAGCATGAAATATTTGATATAATTATATAATTAGGTCGTGGTTTTTTAATAGGATTCAGTCTCATAAAATCTTTATAGGCCCAGATATGAGCTTCCCCTATAACTCTTGTAATTCATTAAAAATAAATATATATAAATATGATACTTATACTATAGTGTTGAGGAATTAAAATAAATTGCACACCATAAACAATTTGATACATATATTAAACAAATAATGCAAAAATAGATCAAGGCAAAAATATATGAAGAGCGATAAATATAATATAAATAAAAATAGAGCAATAATTGAAATCAGTAAAATATCACAGGCTAAACTTTATACTCTAGATTTATGGCACGAATCATTACCATGTGCCTTTATCTTAAAATCATATGCATCCTTTTGCATGTAGCTGCGATATGAGCTTGCTAATACTTGTCGACTTGGACAATTCAATTAAAAATAGGTTCTTTAAGATCAACTTGATAAATTGGCAACTAATAATCCAAATATATATATATTAAATTCTCTAGTACTTAGTAGATTTCTTTGTATTAAAAATAAGTAAATTCGTATGGCTTTTGTTGGTGGGGAGTTCCCTTTCGGGGAATGTTCCACCGCCTGAATATATAATTTAAGCCGTCAATGGGCCTTACGACTGTCATACTTCAGCCGGGACCGACAGTTTAACGTGCCCATCCGATAACACGGGGAATATTTGTATTGAATATATATTTTATCTCAGGGTGCAAGATTCGGCACCTGATGGAATAGGTAGAGCAATTCATCTAGTGAATTAGAGCACAGAACTCATACTAAGAAAATAGACATCACCCTGAATGAGACGATGAGTAAAATAAGTGGTACCATAAGACCCACTGAAACTGAGTGGTTGCCCGTCCTATGCAACATTGTTCCACCAGCATTGAGAAGAAAAGAAAGGACTTATCAGTTGATGAACCGCTCATCCTCCAGACAAGAGCTGCCACTAATGAAGGATTTGCTGAATCCACCCCTTAAAAGATTGAGGTGTAGGCATTATCTCCGACTGGCAGAAGTTGAGAAAGATATTAAAGAATTGTGGCGGCAGGAATGGTTTCAGGTCAACATTAAGAATAAGACGTTGGTGGAAGACCCATCTGTGCCTTTTCCTGGAATGAATTTGAAGAGGAAACTTTGGTGCAGGTTGAATTGCTTTCGTACATCTGCAGGCAGGTGTGCTCAAGCACAGACTACTTGGGGCATAGCCACTGACCTCCACTGCACCTGTGGAGATGTGCAGACTTGGTGGAAGACTGCCCACTGTATTCCTATGAGGGGGGACTCGGGGGTATTCACCTGGCAGATGAGCGTGCCATGTCATGGCTGGAGGGGACTGTGGGAGAGCTTGGCATTTGACCTACCAAAAATGAAGAAAGCCCAACGAGACATATTTATGTTGAATATTATCAACCCTATATGTACGTTTGATTCATTAGTTTGTCTAAATGTTGTTGTTTGTGTGTTTTATTACTGAACTGGGCATGGAAAAAGCATAAGCATGTATATAGATAGATAGATAGATAGATAAACGAACTTATTTCAGGTTAGGTTAGGTTAGCCACACATCACGTGAATCAACAATATCAATTCTGAACAGAATTCCTTAGGTATTTTTGAATTTAGTAGTTGTGGCAGGGGGATTACACCCAGAAATAGAAAATCATGTCCTACTGCCAAAATTCAAATTCTCATTATAATACCTTATCATGGCCTTCCTAAAAAAAAGAAACATATTTCGGCTGAAATCACCTTACGAAGGTTATGTTCTATTAGAATCACTCATTATATTTCAGTATTTCCTAGTGGGGGGCACACATAAGGATACGTCCAGGATCAAAACTTTAATCACTTATAACTTTTGACTTAATGATCACATCTCGTACTACAGCTCGTTCATATCAGCTCGTCAAGGCGGTTGAAAATCATGTATCATAACACTAAAATTTGTGAAAAAAATAGGAAATTCCTCCTTTAGTGTATTTCCATGCACATATTTCAATGCATAGAAAAATGACCGATTTCTATATTCAAAACTGTGTGTCCCGGTAACTCAAAATGATACTTGGTCTTGATTTGAAGAAAAGAATCTCCTCTTTTATGTGAGGTGAATGATTTTTGTAAAAATATAATTGTGAAATAAGATACGTTTGTTTCAAAAAATCAAGAAATTTGCGATATTTTTCTCATTTTCACAGTCTCGACAGTTTTTCGATATAAACAGTAATGCAAGATCAATTTAAGGCAACTCAACTTATAGAGCATGAAATTTTCTCTCATTTAAGACCAATCGCAAGTTTCTATCATGTATTGTACTCAATTTAGAGACTCTTTAATAACAGTAAAATCATAAGAAAAATGAGAAAATAAAGATCATCATTCAATTGGCTGTAACTTTTGAACGGTATTGGAAACAGAATTATAATTAATTGGAGTGAGAAGAGGAGAAAATTCATCACAACCTCGACTACTTTTTGGATTTTTTATCTGAAGTGTTCCATAAGATACGCAACGTTGCATATGCGAGACTGTGGAGATGGGGGAAATATCACAAATTTCAGATAATATAAATTCAATTATATTCATATCATGAGGTGTGAAATTTGTGATCGTGAATTCTCACGTTTATTCAATTTGAAAAGACATGTTTCAAAATGTGAAAAGGAATTTGATTCTGCTTTTAATCATATTTGTAAATATTGTTGTGATTCTTTCAAATCAATTCCATCATGAAACTTTCATGAGATCATCTGCTCTAAATTCTTAGATGATAAAGACTTAGACTGTGCTATGAACATTATTTGTGTGAAATGTGGTAAAGTTTTTCAAAGATCAGTCATAAGAAAAAAGCATGAAAATAAATGCAATGAAAATTTTGAAGTTTCATGCTCTCATTGTGGATGTAACTTCATCAATTTACACAATTTGCTCAAGCATCATAAAACTTGTGAATCAGAAATCATACCATCAAAACGGCTAAGAGTTGAGCCAAAATTAGATGCATTACTTGCAATGCAACCATCCTTGGAAGGTGTTAATGAATATGAGACTGCATTTGGAGGTCAGCTTAAATCATACTTCATTCGACAAGATGTCAATCATGACTTACCTCTTTTTCTACAATCTGTGAAAGATAAAATAACTACAAGATTGAATATGTCATTGTCTTTGAAAGGTGCAGTTAAGTTCAATATACTAGTTGATTGTAGAATGATAAATCAAATGGATGAAGAGATGAATGTATCATTTAAAACAAAAAATTATCCTATTTTTGCAGATAGTAATATAGATAAAATTCTAATGTTAGGATTTGATAAATTGAATTCTGAGTTGAGTGAAGTGCAACTAAAAAAGAGTGGATGGCATCTTCTTGCTGTTGATGGGCTTAGATTATGCATCAACAAGTATATACCTCTTGGTGGTAGTACTTATGTACCACTTCCCAAAGTGATAAACAACAGGAGAGCAATGTATCAATGTCCAAAATTTTGATAATAGATGCTTCAAGTATGCAATTTTATCTAAACTGATAGATAAAGAACCTTATCGAGTATCAAGTTACAGTAATCTCAATCATACATATGACTTCACTTGTGTATCTTTCCCCACACCATTGAATGAGGTTAAAAAATTTGAGAAAGTAAATCAAATGACAATCAACATATTCGGCTTAGATGAGAAGAACAAGGTCTATCCTCTGAAAGTTGTTGATGAAGAACTTGAAGATCATAGAGATATTCTATCGATTTCCAATAGTGATGGTATCAGTCACTTTGTATATATAAAAAACTTTGAAAAATTGGTTCGTTATCAAATTACAAAACATAAAGATAGCATATCAATATACAAGCGGTGCTTCAGCCATTTTGATGATCAGTATGGAGTGTTGAAAGAAGAAAAGCTGAGGGAGCATTTGAAAATGTGTGTTGCTAATAATCCTATAAGAGTTGTGCTACCAGATGATAAACCATTCGTGAAGTTTGAGCATGTTGAGAGAGGTCTGCAAGGACCTTTTGTTGTTTACTGTGATTTTGAAAGTATTTTAAAGCCCGTACAAGGCTGTACACCAGATATTGCTGCATCATACACAGTACAAGTACATAAACATGAGGCTATGAGCATCTGTGTCTATTTGAAACAAAAAATACAGTATGATAATTTACCCTCAGAGCCATTCATATACAGGGGTAGGGATGCTGCTAAGGTGTTACTTAAATATTTGAAGGAATTGGCTAAAGAAATAACAGGAATATATAAAACTAACAATCCAATGAATGAAATGAGTCCTGAAGAACTTGCTGCATACAATTCGGCAGATACTTGTTATATGTGTGATAAACATTTCAGTGTAGATGATGTGAAAGTCAGAGATCACTGTCATATGACAGGAAATTACCGAGGGGCAGCACATAGTAGCTGCAATTTGAAGTATCAAGTCCCCCACTTCCTCCCTGTATTATTTCACAACCTTAGTGGATATGATAGTCACTCTATTGTGAGGGAGTTGGGTTATGATGAGAAGCAGATCGATATAATTCCCAACTCAGAAGAAAAATATATATCATTTTCAAAGACAATCAATAAATTCATGAAATTATGGTTTCTAGATTCATTTCATTTCATGCCAAGTAGCTTGGATAGTCTGGCTAGGAATCTCCCCAAACTTGAAGAGATACCAAAGTTCATCCAACCTCAACATATTCCTCTACTAACAAGGAAAGGTGTATTTCCATATGAGTATATGACAAGTTGGGATAAATTGAATGAAACTTCTCTCCCACCAAAAGCTGCATTTTATTCAAATCTTAATGAGACAGCAATTACTGATGAAGATTATTTACATGCAATAAATGTATGGAGTACCTTTGGGTTCAAAAATCTTGGTGAATATAGTGACCATTATGCAAAAACTGATGTATTATTGTTGGCTGATGTTTTTGAGAATTTTAGGGATATTACCATGAAAACACACAAGTTGGATCCATGTCATTATTACACATTACCTGGTCCATCTTGGGATGCCATGTTAAGATTCACAGGTATTGAACTTGAACTTCTTACAGACTATGAGAAGTTCATGATGATTGAGAAGGGGATAAGGGGAGGATTGTGTCAAGTTTCACTTCGACATATCAAGGCCAACAATAAATTTATGAAAACATTTGACTCCACAGCTGAAAGTGTTTTCATTGCTTTTGTAGTTTGTAATAACCTATATGGTCTTGCCATGTCAAAACCCCTTCCATTTGGGGATTTTCAGTGGATTAATTTGAGTATGAATGATCTACTTGAAGCAAAAGAAGGAGATGAATATGGCTATATTCTTGAGGTTGATGTATCATATCCAAGTTCACTACATGTAGATCATTGTGATCTCCCATTTCTTCCTGAGCATATATCTATTGGAATTGATCAAAAGAAGTTATGTGCTCATGTGAATAGCAGGAAGCAATATATAGTTCACTATATTGCTTTAAAACAGGCAGTTGAACATGGCCTTATTGTTGAGAAAATTCACCAAGCATTGAGATTCAAACAGTCATGCTGGCTGCAGCCATACATTGAACATAACACAAGACTTTGTACTTGCTCTAAAAATGCTTTTGAGAAGGATATGTACAAATTATATATTAATTCAGTCTATGGTAAGACAATGGAGAATGTTTGTGAGAGATTTAATATGCAATTAGTGTGCAGTGATAGAAAGATGGAAGAAATGATTAGAAAGCCTGAGTTCATTGATAGAACAATTTTTAGTGAGAATTTGGTAGCTATTCATCTAAAGAAGAAAAAAATAATGTTAGACAAACCAATATACATAGGTCAAGCCGTATTGGATATTTCAAAAACAGTGATGTATAACTTTCATTACAATATAATGATAACAAAATATGGCAATGAGAACATTAAACTAGCATATATTGATACAGATAGTCTACTATATAAAATAGTTACTGATGATTTATCTATATATATAAAAGCGAAATGGCACTCACTCACTGACTGACTGACTCACTCACTCACTCACTCACTCACTCACTCACTCGCATAACTAAAAATCTACCAGACCAAAAACGTTCAAATTTGGTAGGTATGTTCAGTTGGCCCTTTAGAGGCGCACTAAGAAATCTTTTGGCAATATTTTAACTCTAAGGGTTGTTTTTAAGGGTTTAAAGTTCGTCTTTTAGCATGTATATTCTTCTTCTCCCAATCTCTTAATTATAATTGAAATTTCCATATCATATGTTACTATAGAACTATAATCTAGATAGAGTACCTCTTCGAAACAGTTGTTAACTGGCAACTAAATTAATAATTTTGTCAGGTTGGCATTAAGTTGAGTTGACTATATTAGGTTGGCACCAAGTTGAAGATCTAAATGCATTTATCGCGGAAAAATTGATTGGACACTGCTACTTTAATCCTGGGAATATTATATTACTAGCCATCAGGCTCGCTTCACTCGCCATATCCGTTTAGCCAGACGTTTAGTCTGGACCCCCGACTGGATTGCTCTAACATATGATAAAAATGCTCAAATGAAAAATGCAGGCGAGCAAAGCGAGCCTGCTGATCTCATTCCTGGACGATCCAGTCGGGGGTCCAGGGGGCGGAGCCCCCTGGCTAGACGGATATGGCGAGCGAAGCGAACCTGACGGCTAGTATGATGATATATATAACATGATTGAGCACTTTGACACATCTGATTATCCCATTGACCATCCTTTCTATTCACCAGTGAATAAAAAAGTATTGGGAAAGTTCAAGGATGAGGTAAATAGTAAGATAATCTTGGAATTTGTGGGTCTTCGTGCAAAAATGTATTCCATAAGAATGTATGACCATGAAATAAAAAAAGCAAAAGGTGTTCGGTCAGCTGCATTAAATAAATATATTACATTTGATGATTATTTGAATTGTCTCAGCTTGAATAATGACCATAGACTGATAAATACCTGCATCAGATCTAAAGAGCATCATGTCTATACAGTGGATATTAATAAAAAATCTCTTTCTTCCAAGATGATAAGAGAATAGTATTAGAGGATAGAATATCCACATTACCAATCGGATACAAGAATTGAAGTTAAAAAAAAATATTCTAAGAATCTCAATAAAACTTAAAGTACCCTCATTAAGAATATCAAATACCAGAATTTAGTATGGGGAATAAAAAAAAATTTTAATAGGGGAATTTTAAATGGGAAATTTTTTTTATGGTTTTGGTGAGAGCAGCTGCACCTGTTCTTAGCACACCTGTCATCACTGTTTAGGGAGAAAATCATGGTGGGGGCTTCCTGCTCTCTTATTGGTTGGGGAGGAGTCATGGTGGGAGACAAAATGGCGGATGTGGGGGTGGAGGGGGTAAATGCTCACTTCCTATTGGCTGCTCATCGCCGGTGGAGCCAGAATCCTCTTATTATCCCTACTCCCAATATAGTTTTGGAACTTGAAATACCAGTAGTGGATGACATATGATACAAATAATGCTTTAATAATGCTAAGATCTTGGTCTAGTGTTTCATGAATTATATTTATTGGTCTATCAAACTATAATCGATTTCCCTTCGAAAATGTTTTGCCAAACTCATTGTAAGTTCAAAATGTGTTTCCAATCAGTAAAAGAAATTATAAGTTCAAGATTTCCAATTCAATAAGATAGGATTGAAGTTTGTTTGGAATCTTAATGGCAGATTTGTACCACGTGATCGAGCTAGCCAATCAAAAGCGTGATAGTCAATGGCCATACTGTGATTATATAGTTACTGTTGTTTGCATGATATATTATGTCATGCGGTCATGCCTCTTATTTCACAAGGTTAATGATTGCAGTATTGTTTTAATAAGATAAACTGTTGTTTCAAGTTTGTTCTATTAATAGTTAAATAGATTTAGGCCTACTTATGAAAAATTATCAAATTGCATTTAGTTCTCATGCTTGCAGAGATTTCTAGTCTCTCTATAGTTGTTATTCTACCCTCTTTTGAGCTGTATCTTCAATACCACAAAAAGATGTGAAACATAAATTCAGAAATTGGTCAATTCTAGAATTGGATTCAAAAAGTTCTAGGTAAACAATATCCTGAATATCAGCACAATATCCAAAGTATCGAGCTCGAAAACAGAGGTTTAGAAATGAAAATTTGAAAGTAAATTAACATGTAACTCAATTTAATTCTCATTTTAATATTGGCAACTTTCGTATCAGCTTGTGAATTACTAATATTGATATTACTAGCAGGTAACCCATGCTTTGCAAGGGTTTTTCTTAGAGCTTGACGTAATGAAATCTAGAAGAATTCAAAATAGGCCTATAAGAATCCTCAGTTGATTAAGAATATGCTGCATTTCAAGTAAATCAGAATGACCACCTTTCAATTAAAAAAAAAGTTGGATTCAAAATGGCGGATGTGGGGGTGGAGGGGGTAAATGCTCACTTCCTATTGGCTGCTCATCGCCGGTGGAGCCAGAATCCTCTTATTATCCCTACTCCCAATATAGTTTTGGAACTTGAAATACCAGTAGTGGATGACATATGATACAAATAATGCTTTAATAATGCTAAGATCTTGGTCTAGTGTTTCATGAATTATATTTATTGGTCTATCAAACTATAATCGATTTCCCTTCGAAAATGTTTTGCCAAACTCATTGTAAGTTCAAAATGTGTTTCCAATCAGTAAAAGAAATTATAAGTTCAAGATTTCCAATTCAATAAGATAGGATTGAAGTTTGTTTGGAATCTTAATGGCAGATTTGTACCACGTGATCGAGCTAGCCAATCAAAAGCGTGATAGTCAATGGCCATACTGTGATTATATAGTTACTGTTGTTTGCATGATATATTATGTCATGCGGTCATGCCTCTTATTTCACAAGGTTAATGATTGCAGTATTGTTTTAATAAGATAAACTGTTGTTTCAAGTTTGTTCTATTAATAGTTAAATAGATTTAGGCCTACTTATGAAAAATTATCAAATTGCATTTAGTTCTCATGCTTGCAGAGATTTCTAGTCTCTCTATAGTTGTTATTCTACCCTCTTTTGAGCTGTATCTTCAATACCACAAAAAGATGTGAAACATAAATTCAGAAATTGGTCAATTCTAGAATTGGATTCAAAAAGTTCTAGGTAAACAATATCCTGAATATCAGCACAATATCCAAAGTATCGAGCTCGAAAACAGAGGTTTAGAAATGAAAATTTGAAAGTAAATTAACATGTAACTCAATTTAATTCTCATTTTAATATTGGCAACTTTCGTATCAGCTTGTGAATTACTAATATTGATATTACTAGCAGGTAACCCATGCTTTGCAAGGGTTTTTCTTAGAGCTTGACGTAATGAAATCTAGAAGAATTCAAAATAGGCCTATAAGAATCCTCAGTTGATTAAGAATATGCTGCATTTCAAGTAAATCAGAATGACCACCTTTCAATTAAAAAAAAAGTTGGATTCAAAATGGCGGAAAAAATTTGGGTGTGACGGAAAACCTGTTTTTATCATTCGAAAAGAATCCCCAATCATACCTATCTTCTAATTTCCCTTTTAAGAGAAATCTTCTGCTGCTTCCATACAAACTGGAAGCATGACAAATAATTGAAAACTAGATGTAATCAAATCTTGAAGAATTTTAAATTGGTCTATAACCACCTTCGGTTAAGCAAGAATCTAGGCTACATGCAAAATTTAAAGTAAACAATTATTAGACGGGATACCTGGTTGGGGGGGGGCGGCGTTTGCCGATTTCGCCCAGGGCGGCAAAGTCCCAAGGACCGTGCCTGAATGGCCATACTGTGATTATATAGTTACTGTTGTTTGCATGATATATTATGTCATGCGGTCATGCCACTTATTTCACAAGGTTAATGATTGCAGTATTGTTTTAATAAGATAAACTGTTGTTTCAAGTTTGTTCTATTAATAGTTAAATAGATTTAGGCCTACTTATGAAAAATTATCAAATTGCATTTAGTTCTCATGCTTGCAGAGATTTCTAGTCTCTCTATAGTTGTTATTCTACCCTCTTTTGAGCTGTATCTTCAATACCACAAAAAGATGTGAAACATAAATTCAGAAATTTGTCAATTCTAGAATTGGATTCAAAAAGTTCTAGGTAAACAATATCCTGAATATCAGCACAATATCCAAAGTATCGAGCTCGAAAACAGAGGTTTAGAAATGAAAATTTGAAAGTAAATTAACATGTAACTCAATTTAATTCTCATTCTAATATTGGCAACTTTCGTATCAGCTTGTGAATTACTAATATTGATATTACTAGCAGGTAACCCATGCTTTGCAAGGGTTTTTCTTAGAGCTTGACGTAATGAAATCTAGAAGAATTCAAAATAGGCCTATAAGAATCCTCAGTTGATTAAGAATATGCTGCATTTCAAGTAAATCAGAATGACCACCTTTCAATTAAAAAAAAAGTTGGATTCAAAATGGCGGAAAAAATTTGGGTGTGACGGAAAACCTGTTTTTATCATTCGAAAAGAATCCCCAATCATACCTATCTTCTAATTTCCCTTTTAAGAGAAATCTTCTGCTGCTTCCATACAAACTGGAAGCATGACAAATAATTGAAAACTAGATGTAATCAAATCTTGAAGAATTTTAAATTGGTCTATAACCACCTTCGGTTAAGCAAGAATCTACATGAAAAATTTAAAGTTAATCAGTCCAGTAGTTCTGACGTGATAATGCGTCAAACATAATTTCCCTATACTTTACATCTGTATAGGCTACGTTTATAATCCAGTTCTTTCCTTTATTATAGTATGATGGATGATCATTGTTATTTTCCCTAAAAGATAGAATAAGTTGAATAGTTCCCCTTTTGGGGGGAGTTTTGACAACCCACAAGACTCATTTTTCATTTGCAGATATAACGAAAAGGTGCATATGACCTTATTTTTTTTGCTCAACTTGCCAAAATACCCCTCATTCCAATATTAAAACTTTCGACTGACTGTACAGTGAGTCAGTCATTCTATCAGGGCTCGAATAATTTTGAAATTTTAATTAAACAAAAATGAAAGAATATAATTTCTTTATGTGAATAAGCAACCTTCATTCAACATATTAACTGCATGCGTTTTCATATTGCCAATACAGTATTGATGAAACTGTAGACGTTTATTTAGCACTTTGTCTCAAAAATTGTTCTAGCTGAAAAATTAATAATTCATGCCACGTGTAGGCCTAAACATTGCATCAGGAAAACAAAGTTTTAAAACTATTTTTACTTTCCTTGCCCTATTACCATAGGTAAGGGAAGTATTGCTCTCCAAAAAAAATTAAGGTACCCTAATTTCAAGTTTTCTATACGTTTCAAGGTCCCCTGAGTCCAAAAACATGATTTTTGGGTGTTGGTCTGTGTGTGTGTGTGTGTGTGTATGTGTGTATGTGTGTATGTCTGTGAACACGATAACTCCATTTCTAATTAACCGATTGACTTGAAATTTCAAACTTAAGGTCCTTATACCATGAGGATCTGACAGAAAGAGATTCAATAAAATTGATTTCAAAATGGTGGAAAAAATTGCGGATAATTACTAAAAAACCATGTTTTTCACGGTTTTCTCGAAAACAGCTCTAACGATTTTCTTCAAATTTATACCATAGATAGCTATTTATAAGCCCTATCAACTGACACGAGTCTCATTTCTGGGGAAATTGCAGGAGCTCCGTAATATTCTAGAGAAAAATGGCGGATAATCACTAAAAAACCATGTTTTCCACGATTTTCTCAAAAAACACTTGACCGATTTTTTTCAAATTCATACCCTGTATAGTTATTTATCAGCTCTATCAACTGGCATGAGTCTTCTTTCTGGGAAACTAATGGGGGGTCCACCCCATCCTTGAGAAATAAACTTAGTAACCTCCTTCTCGTGCATGAGGTAGGTAGGTAGCGCAGTTCATAAAAAGAACACAAAGTCGAGTTATTTCATCTGTAACATCCAAAAAGTCAATGTATCTCATGTCACACTTGACTTTATTATATGGTGAATCATGAATTTCATCTGACAATCAATATTTCCATTTACATTGCAATACGGACTTCCTATGTGCTTGGTCATGCAGCATTTTTATTATTCCGAAAACATATTCTTCTCAATCAATTGATAGTAATATCTATCAATAGAGTGTTGAATTAGAAGAAAGAAAATAGATGGGTTAAACCAGTGTTTCAAAATGAATTTAATGTTTTCATAGTTGTTGACTGTCAATGGATGGTCCAGGAAATATGCGATATACGATGAATTACACAGAATTCCATATTCTTTCCATCTTCAATTTTAGGATGAATATAAGCTAAGCTAAATTGAAAAAAGTGAATTAGTCTGTCATTCTTCAGAAATATTGGAAAATGCAATATGACGAACAACTCTCTTTCATGAGATGAATAATTTTTTTCCAACATTTTCCAGTTTCTCAATGATAGGGGAGTGATAATTATTATTTTGTATAGGTCTTCTAAGGAGCAATTATCCACAGCTGGTACCAATCAACTATACTTACTTCAATTCCAAACTACCGTTTTTACTTTCCTTGCCCTATTACCATAAGGAATAGGTGAGGAAAGGAGAGTACTGCTTTCCGAAAAATTAAGGTACCCAAATTTGTAAATTTCTATACGGTTTTTGGGTGTTGGTCTGTATGTGTGTGTGTGTGTGTGTGTGTGTGTGTGTGTGTGTGTGTGTGTGTGTGTGTGTGTGTGTGTGTATGAGTGTATGTGCGTCTGTGTACACGATATCTCATCTCCCAATTAGCGGAATGACTTAGCGGAAAATCTCTACAATTGAAGTTAAGTAACATTTTCACCTAAAATTGAAAAAAGCTCGAAATTCGAGAATATATGATTATTTCAATTGCAAACTGTTGATTCTATTAAATCATTCACTATGAAGAGATAGCAAATCTCGTGTGTTTCCAGCGTTATTGTCCTGTTACCAGCTGGTAACCCATGCTTTGCAAGGGTTTTTCTTAGAGCTTGACGTAATGAAATCTAGAAGAATTCAAAATAGGCCTATAAGAATCCTCAGTTGATTAAGAATATGCTGCATTTCAAGTAAATCAGAATGACCACCTTTCAATTAAAAAAAAAGTTGGATTCAAAATGGCGGAAAAAATTTGGGTGTGACGGAAAACCTGTTTTTATCATTCGAAAAGAATCCCCAATCATACCTATCTTCTAATTTCCCTTTTAAGAGAAATCTTCTGCTGCTTCCATACAAACTGGAAGCATGACAAATAATTGAAAACTAGATGTAATCAAATCTTGAAGAATTTTAAATTGGTCTATAACCACCTTTGGTTAAGCAAGAATCTACATGAAAATTTAAAGTTAATCAGTCCAGTAGTTCTGACGTGATAATGCGTCAACATAATTTCCCTATACTTTACATCTGTATAGGCTACGTTTATAATCCAGTTCTTTCCTTTATTATATTATGATGGATGATCATTGTTATTTTCCCTAAAAGATAGAATAAGTTGAATAGTTCCCCTTTTGGGGGGAGTTTTGACAACCCACAAGACTCATTTTTCATTTGCAGATATAACGAAAAGGTGCATATGACCTTATTTTTTTTGCTCAACTTGCCAAAATACCCCTCATTCCAATATTAAAACTTTCGACTGACTGTACAGTGAGTCAGTCATTCTATCAGGGCTCGAATAATTTTGAAATTTTAATTAAACAAAAATGAAAGAATATAATTTCTTTATGTAAATAAGCAACCTTCATTCAAAGACATATTAACTGCATGCGTTTTCATATTGCCAATACAGTATTGATGAAACTGTAGACGTTTATTTAGCACTTTGTCTCAAAAATTGTTGTAGCTGAAAAATTAATAATTCATGCCACGTGTAGGCCTAAACATTGCATCAGGAAAACAAAGTTTTAAAACTATTTTTACTCTCCTTGCCCTATTACCATAGGTAAGGAAAGTATTGCTTTCCAAAAAAAAATTAAGGTACCCTAATTTCAAGTTTTCTATACGTTTCAAGGTCCCCTGAGTCCAAAAACATGATTTTTGGATGTTGGGCTGTGTGTGTGTATGTGTGTGTGTGTATGTATGTGTGTATGTCTGTGAACACGATAACTCCATTCCTAATTAACCGATTGACTTGAAATTTTAAACTTGAGGTCCTTATACCATAAGGATCCGACAATAAGAAATTCAATAAAATTCAATTCAAGATGGCGGAAAAAATGGCGGATGATTACTAAAAAACCATGTTTTTCACGTTTTTCTCGAAAACGGCTCTAACGATTTTCTTCAAATTCATACCATGGATAGCTATTTATGAGCCCTATCTACTGATATGAGTCTCATTTCTGGGAAAATTCCAGGAGCTCCGTAATATTCTTGAGAAAAATGGCGGATAATGACTGAAAACCCATGTTTTTCACAGTTTTCTCGAAAACGGCTCTGAAAATTTTCTTCAAATTTATACCACGGATAGCTATTTATAAACCCTATCAACTGACATGAGTCTCATTTCTGGGAAACCAATGGGGGGTCCACCCCATCCTTGAGAAATGGACTTTGTAACCTCCTTCTCGTGCATGAGGTAGGTAGGTAGAGCAGTTTATAAAAAGAACACAGTCATAGTCGAGATATTTCATCTGTAGAACAGCTGTTTTGACGACTTTAGAAAAAATCATCAAGTTTCACAATTTTCACAAAGGAAAAAGTACTCTGAAAAAAATATTATATATAAACATATAAAGTAGTCTGATCGTAGTTGCAAATATTTTGCCGCCAATCGTCATTATGTTATTTCCCTAAATTATTCTCGTCTAAGAATGATTGAATGAGGCTTACAGTTCAATGAGCAAGGAAAGTTGTGTGAGTGTACCACACCAGATTTTTTCTCAGGTGGAAAGCAATATAGAAACAGATGTTCCTTCTTTAATTTTGACCATATGATTTGGTGATTTTTTATTGAAATCAAGTGTACCATTAATGAAATTTAAACATTAATTCTGAAAAATCTAGAAGGAAAATTAAAATTTGGGCTTCCAGGTGCACGAGATATTTTTAGAATCTATATGCAAAATTTGGAGATCTAAATCATTCCCGTTTTTCCGGTATGCAATCCACAAGTTGACATGTTTTGATGCGAACAAACGAACAAACACAACCCTACTCTCTCTTATAATATAGATGTTTGGTAATTAACAATAGGTTTAATTTGTGTCATGTGAAGTGTGTGTAATGAATCATATTTGAAATGGAATAGGAGCAGCCTATGGAACATTATGTTTTTTCTTATGACTAATTCTATAGTAATTTCTTCACAATAATATTGGACTAAGGAGGAAATTCCTTTTCCTGAGTACAAAAGACCTCGTGCAGTTATAAACCACAGCCTCCACTTATACTCTCGATCAGAGTAAATTCTGTAGTGTCGTGTCGGTCCAGATATCTGTATGAAAACGGCCAACGCCTAATTGGGTTGGCGTAACGACAATAATTATCATCTGTTGAGACAATCTATCATCAAAAGCTAATTTCCTACCAGAAATACAAATTAATAGGTACTGTCAACTATTCAGCCCGGATAAGCAGAGATTGGTCGAGATGAAATACTCTATTAATTTTATTGTTATTAATTGCATGCGACTTTGCATACAATTGATAATACACTCAACAGCTGATTAATTTATGATAAGGGGAAGAGTTGGCTTCATACACGTATGGGATAGGAAATTCACGAGCGATAAGAAATTCACCCATCATTGCGTATGAACTACAGGACTAATTAACTTAGAATTTCACATATTGAATCTTCACCGAGGATGGTTATAGGCCTATTCTAATATCTTAAAACTTTTTTATTGTGAATTGAATAATTTATGTTGTATAGGCTATTAATCAGCTGCAATCATATGTCGGCGCATAAAGGACAGTCAGTGTGATAACTCCCAAATAGCATCAGCTGTTTTAAACGAATTTGAAAATAATAATTGTAGAAATAGCAAGCAATTATTCCCGACTGTTAACTTCAATTTCGTTGTCCAACGAACTTGAGCTATAAAAAGGTTAGAAGAATATGTTAAAAATTTGAACCTGATTGATCAAATTGTTCAAAATATATTGTGGAACATACCCAGAGACGGACAACGACTTTGACTCGCTCACGCTCGTTCAAATATTATGTTTTGAACAACAGCAATAGAACAGTATTCATCACCATAAACTATGGTAACTTACTACAAAAAGAAGGTTGAATAAATATAGCGTTTAACAATATATTGAAAATACAGTGCAGAACCACTGATTTGTTGTACCATTTTTATTCAATTATTCGCCTATATCTCATTCAGTCCTTGTGCTAGGAACAAGAAAATAGTGTTCAACCTTGTCCTTTTTGAACACCTCGTGAGATACAGGGAAATTTTTCCTCCCTTGCATATTGGAGGAGTGTGCATGCACGTGTGTGAGTTATTGTGTAGGTTTGTGTTAGTAAGGAGGGTTTGAGGGCTTGTGCATGTGTGGGTAGCCGTTAAACAATGAAATGTGAATGTAGTGGTGGGGCCAAAATATCTTCTCAGTGACGTAGAGATTTTGTGCCGTGGACTCTGTGACGTATAGTAAAAAAAACTGGTTTGACTACCCTACCAAGATATTTCAGGGCAATCTGGCATATAACAACTGGTCAGGAATCGTGACCCGACCAAATAGTACGGGCTACGAAGTTCTAGCCCGAGTCACCCGGAATCGGAGCGCTCCTATTGGTTGATAGTTTCGCGTCGTCTGCTCTGGTCTGCAGTCAAGTAAACAACACAACTAAATGCAAATATGGAGGATTATTACGAATACAAACATGAGCTTGTTTTTGAAGGTATATTTTATAAAATAATTGGAAAGGAGGAAATTTACACATTATTGGCTGGTGAGTTCATTAATTGCATTTTTGACAATATTATTAGTTTAGTATGACTATTATATTAAAATATATTTGTGCTCATGACGTGATCTATCCAAAACTGTTAGGCTTTTTAGTGTTCATCAATGAAATTGTAAATAATAAATAATATAATATTATTCTTTGTGGTCATGAAAGTTATTGATCCATTTGAATAGCATTGAAATATTTACTTTTGATTTTGGCTACTTCTGTTTCTTCTTAGATTTTTATTGCTGTTTAACCTCAATACCTATTCATATTTTTTTGTCTATGGCCTAATTTATTAAAAAAATAAATAGAATTTCATTATCAAATTTCAGAATACTTAATCGGCTAAACAGAAACTTAAACCTAATAAACTTCACTCATTTTTATTTCATTAAAAATTTTGTTATTCTATCGAATAGGCCTATGCATACCGTAATAAAGATTATAAAAATTATCTCTTGCTTTCTATACGAATAATTTTATTTGCTATACAGGTCGTCTGCATTTTATAAAGATTAATTTTAATTTTAATTCAACAGCTCAAGTACTGGAACTTTATGATTTTTGTTTCACAGGCAGCTTGGACTTCTTCCAGTCCTATCTGAAAGAAAACTATGGCCACATCGAGATGGCTGGTTTAGCAGCAGGTAAGGCGCTTTCATGCAATCCTCTTATAATATAAATTTCATCACATAATAACGATTAGTGATAGTAGTCACATTGCTATAAATAATTTTACCATATTCTGCTGCTATTTTTTGTAGAGACTGTGATAATTTAAGCCAAGCTAAAAACTTGAAGCTTTTACATTAGAGTTGTCATTCAAAGTTTTCAACAAATTATGGCAATATGTTAAAATTACAGCAACATTGCTTCCTCAACTTGTAAATATCCCTCTATCTAACATGATTTTTGTTTTCCATACATTGTCGAAAACACTAAGAAAGTTGCCAACAAAATTTTCCTTCATTACAAGTCCATGCAGGCTATGCTCTCTAAGTGAAAATTCGACAGCTTTTGTTGTTCTACATTGTTTGAGAACAGCAAATTTTTGAAGATAATCAATAACTTTTTTAAAGAAGAATCTGTGAAAACTTTGGTGTATAATATGCAGCTTTAAACCCATTGCATTTTGAAAAATTAAACCAAGCTAGGTACTCCACAATTGAAAGAAGTCTGTCTTTTCAATACTAAAGAAGATACAGAGAACAACCTAGAAGACTTACAGTATAGGGAAATCTCTAAAACTATGAGACAAATAAAATGTTTAGGAAAATTTGTAACCTTTAATTTTCCAGAGGATAGTCAGTATTTGATTGAATGCCAGTATTTGATTAACATTGGTGTTGCTATCCTTTTGTCAGATTTTTTACAATGTTGAAATATATTCAATAATTGCTAATTAAAAAAAAAATTCAATCTAATTATGCAAGTGTATTATTAATTATTGAAAAGTAAATTTACTTGATGAGTACAATAAATTGATTGTTCTAAAGAAGAATGAACAATATTGATATTACATAAGATATACTGGTATCAGCTATCCTCTATAAAAGACAGTGGCTAGGCAGAGAATCGGCAACGTTATTCTTCTATATTACTCTACTGCCAATATAACGTGACCTCACTATAGATGCGTTTCTTCTATGTTATATGTTCATGATTATAACATTATTTGAGCTACTACTCTTCCGGTGTAATTTAATCAAGCTTCTGCAAGATTTTGTAGCCAAGCTTGAAGTTTCCTTCAAAAAACAACTTCAAAAAAGTGGCACTGATACATCCTGTTTGAGAGTGATTTATATCATATTGAAAATTCAAAACTACAATATATTTTGCAAGCACCAATTTATATAGACTGCACTACTAGTAAGTATAACATAATGCTTAGTAGGCCTACCTTATGGAAGTCAATCATGTTCACTACTTAATGATGTTTTAATATCATTGTTTTCTTTATGTTACAGAAGTCACCACAGAGGGTCATGTGTGGACCACTGAGGCAACAAAAGTGAAATTTATTTGGGATTAAAAGTTAACAGACCGTTGTGCAACCCGGAGATAATCTTGTATTAAAGGAAGTTCTTATGTAGCAATCACAAGTTATGAAGTTAGTAAAGGCTATTATTAATTACATCAGATGACTTTTGTTGCTGCAAGAGTGTCGACCATGTTAATTTACTGAAGCTGCAATGACAACCACTATCTCATAGAAGTAGTGAGATTCTATGAGCAGTATTTTGAGAAAAATTATATCTGTCATCAGCAGCTAAGAATGTCTCTGGTTTGCTCAACATCCAAAGTGTAAAAAGTATTTTCTCCTCAAGAGGTATTTTTATATTTGCAGGCTGATTAATTCTCCTTCCTATAACTTCTAATAGCACATAAAAATGTTGATGTTAATTTTTGTAAAATTGGAATTTAATAAAAAAACAAACAATCTACCAATTTTCGATTTGAAATTGACATCAAAACGCTCCATTTTGTTATTTCCCATCCCATTTGCTTTGCTTGCTGTAGTGGTTACACAATCATAAGTAAAGAAGTTAATAAAATTCAATTTCCTGCTCTATATAGTGTAAAGTAATTGATTATTGTTCTGGAAATTACTACATTGAAGAATTACTCATTAACAAGCACAGTCTCTCAACGTAGTTCAACGCTGGAGTCTGACGTTAGGTAAGATTCTTGTTTGAGGTTAAACTAGGCCTAACTTGTTTTCTGTTAACTTATTCTTAATTATTCAATATAGTAACAATTAAAATATTGTTTAAATGGTATGTGTAGCCTACAATTCCAAAATTATTAAATCATGATTATATATAAACCCGTCAAGATTGTTGTAGCTAATATGTGAAAATCTGTTAACTTTTGCCTTGAATATAAACTGATTGTTTATAGACCTACCTTACTAGTTCGAGTCATCTAGTGGTTCTAGAAAAGAGATATTTCATATAGTTTAGATTTTTACTGCACCACGGTGCTTAACTGTATTTTTATAACTTTGTTTTCTGTTGTTTTTTTTGTAGTTACTATTACAACCAATTCCTCTGCATAATGAAGTCTCTAAAAAAATAATGCAGTCTTTTGCCTACATGCTTACAGGTTTACTGATTTCAGGAGATGGATCCATCAGATCTACCGCCACCTTGTGAACCCATTGATAATATTATTGGAAATGTAGCTGCTACAACACTTATAGGACAACAAACACAAGCATGTAAGAAATAATTTCATATGATTCAAATATTACAAGCATAAATATCTTGAATTTACAAATACAAAGTAAGTTGATGTTTTGAATATTTATTAATAATTTTTGTTATTCAGAACTTCGTACTGCTGCTACATTACATGTATATCAAAGCTAATAAGTCGTTCTTTAAGCAATGTTATTACTCTGTTGCATATTCATACTTTTTCACTGTTAAAATTTAACTTGAATTTTAAAAACACTTTTGGAGTGAAAATGCACTTACATTGCTAGTGACGATCGTTTCGACCAGTTGTTGGTCATCATCAGACTAGGAATTTACATCTAATGTCAATTCTTGGTTTAGTTGATAACCTTGATAGAGTAAATTCCTATAGTCTGATGATGATCAACAACAGGTCGAAACGATCGTTACTACCAATGTGAGTGCAATGTTATTAATGTGTGTAATTGTAAGACAACACAAATTGAATGAAATGTTATTTTTACTAGGCTTCTCACATAATATATTAATTTGAAGTAATACAGCCTGCAATTATAGAATTATTCTCTTATTTAAGAGGAATGAAAATGATTCATTCATCTGCTAATAAATTGTAAAACATGTTTAAATTTACCTATATTCTTTATAATCTTAGTTAAGAATTGTGAGATATTGGCAAATTTTATCTTAAGAATTACAAGATATTGCCAATATATTTCAAGAGGACTATTTTTTATCAGCGATTTAGCAATAAGTGGTTTGCTGTATAGGGTGTGGTCAGAGACTCTTGAGTGGATGCACGTATGTGCAAGTGCACACCTGGTTATGACCAAGCTGATGAAAATCTGAAAGAGCCATAGGAACACTCACACTGAACGAGTTCACTTGCTAGTGGCTACAGGCGCGTCCCAACGTGTTTTTATAGCTCTCCAGATTTTGTTTTTCATCTTCGCGTTTGATCATGCATGACCACACGTGCACTTGCACATACATGCAGTCAATGTGATCATACTCTAGGACATTGACTTGCTCAATATTCAATTTTATTATAAATTCAAATTTATTTTCTAGCTTTATTTCAAACTTCAAAATAGAAGTTTGATAGATTATAAGCTTCATTTCATTTAGGTAGGCCTATCTTGTTTTCTTATGCTTGGAAAACTCTCATTCACCTTATATTTTCATAGTCGAAATGAAATTGGGAACTAATCCGAAGAGCAAGAGTCTGACAAATAAGAAATCAAAGAAGATAAACATAACAGCTACTAAAAAGATCCAGTGGGATGATGTTTCTGTGACGAATATTTTAACAAAGGATCGCGAACATAGTGAGTATTGTTATAATAAAGTGTAAGTTATTTATTATTATAAATTGGCAATAGATTTTAATAATTCTAAATTTGCAAATTCCGAACATTTTTGTTAATAATAATATTTTATTCAACTCATGTCACTTCCTATATGGAATAATCTCGAGTGGAATGTGTTGATGAGAATGTAAATTTATAAATAGATTTTGGGCTATTATGAGGAAAATTATTTTAAATTAAAATTTATACACCAAAAAGAATAATATATAAATTATTTTCTTATCCACAAAGATGTCCCAACATCTCAGTGTTGTTGTTATAACGGGTGATGTTTTTTACTTAGGGGTATAGAACTGTAATTTTTCATCACTGTTCAAGATGGCGACCAATTCAACAGTTGTCCATCCACTTCATGGAAGATTAGGTACTAACTTTTTTCTTCCTGAAATGGACAACCATGATGTCGAGGGGAACGCGACTAGGTGCCACCCCGACTACTCAAGTGCCATCTCTAGGAAGGCTGTTCAAAAAGTGTAGTACTCGCTAGATTTAACTGATGAGATGGGCAACGGAGTAAAAAAGCATGCTGGCTCACAAACATCGGTCTTCATAGCTCTACTCTCTCTCAATCGATGCGCTCTCTCACACATCAGTCTTCTCTTTCTAGAGAAAGGAGTTCATTACTTCAGTAGCACCACTATCACAATTGACACGCGCACTCACTCTCATATCAGTCTTCTCTTCCTAGAAAAGTCCATTATTATTATTATTATTATTATACACTGCATTGTCTTCTTATTCTGCGGCTGTTCTAACATGACTGATCTGCTTTTGACGAGCCTGGCTATTGATGGTATTCTATTGATTCAGCAGTGCTATCAAAGAACACTTCATTTGACTAATTCTTCTAAATCGACATACAAGTTCATTAATATATGAGTGCACTTTATTATATAGATACAGTAAGTGCTGAAGGCTGTTAATAAAATGGTTCATGCATAGACAAATAAAAATCATGATTCTTCATTCTTGAGATTTAAATATATTTATTTTGATTCTAGATAGGAATTAATTTTTCCAGTAATAATATTGTTTGGAGTACAGGATCAAATATTTCAATGTATTTATGTATATTATTAGGGAAAATCACAAACAAAAAATGATTCCAATAATATAATAAATCAAATTTATTATAATCAAATTTATTTTTATTTATAATTTATAATTAAATTATTATAATCAAATTATTATTATTATTATTATAATTTTATGGCCTTCATTGGACCACTGTAGTCAGTATCTTCCACCTTTACTCCGTCCTCTCTCAGCCCAATATTTCTTCATTCGTTCAGAAATTAATTTCCTTTCCTCGTCCGAAATCACTCTTCCCATTCTGTGTCTGACTTTGATCTGCAGTCTGGTCTGTTGTCCTTCAGGATTCTGATGTTGTCCGACTTGTTCTTCAAATCTTCGAATGTTATATTCAACTCTCTCATATCCTCCTTGAGTTCGTCAATCCATTTTATATTTGTTTTACTTTTCCACAACTTTTCAATAATTCTTCTGCTTAGTCTGTCCTCCGAAGCTCTAATCAGGTGACCGAAGAAAGATATTCGCTTTTTTTTTATTGTACTTGTGACAGGTTCAATTTCTTTATAAACAGTTTCGTTGGAAGCTAATCTCCAGTGTCCATCTACTTGATAGTTCTTGTTAATACAGGTTCTGATGATTCTTCTTTCGATTTTTAGTAATTTGTCTATTGCGATGGTATTGGTAGTTTTAAAGATGGTTTCACTTGCGTAAGTTATTACCGGTTGAGTGACTGTCTTGTAATGCTTCAATTTTGTGGCTATTGATAGTGATTTCTTGTTGTAAGTGTTCTTTGTGGCATACTGTGCTCTTCTCAACTTATTCAGTCTACTGTCCCACGTTCGATTCTCATTGAGATTGTAGGTTATGATTATAGTATTTTATACAATAAATGAATAAAAAAATAAATCAAATTGGTTTTCATTATCCATGATAACATGAAACAGCTGTTTTATAGCTAAGGTGAACGTTATATTTTCGAGTTCAAAATTCAAGTGGTTTTATTCTTTATTTTGTGAATTTAACGTTTTTCATGTTTTTAGAAAAGTTTTACTATCAATCTATCAAAATTTAAAATTGTTTGTTTAATTCTAATCTATACTCTCAGATTGTGATTTGGTGTAGAAAATTGAAATGGACATAACCTATGTATAATATTTGCACAATTTGAAACTAAATTAGGAAATTGAAAAAGTTTTGGGCAATAACCTGTTTTTTCTTTCCTGTTCATTATATTGTTTGTGCTAATCTAATAAATTAATAAATAATTAACAGAGCACAAAAATTCAAATCATACAACAACGCTACATATTATAACGCTACAATAATTCATAAGTATAGTTTTATTCAGAAGCAAAGTACTTGTGACTGTATTAGCACGATTCAGAACTGGGCTAATATACGGTAGCAAATATTACGAGAAGTACCTAATTTCTGATTCACCAAAACAAGTGCAGATCACCATGTACAACGGCATGTAAACAACTGAACAATGGACAGTTGATAACTGTCTTTTTTTCTATTTTATAAACAATCGAATTCATTTCTGGTCAATTATGAATTTAATAGAATCTACCGCGCAGGCGCCTAAACCCAAAAAAAGTTATGATTCATATAAGCATAGTTTTATTCAGAAGCAAAGTACTTGTGACTGTATTAGCACGATTCAGAACTGGGCTAATATACGGTAGCAAATATTACGAGAAGTACCTAATTTCTGATTCACCAAAACAAGTGCAGATCACCATGTACAACGGCATGTAAACAACTGAACAATGGACAGTTGATAACTGTCTTTTTTTCTATTTTATAAACAATCGAATTCATTTCTGGTCAATTATGAATTTAATAGAATCTACCGCGCAGGCGCCTAAACCCAAAAAAAGTTATGATTCATATAAGCATAGTTTTATTCAGAAGCAAAGTACTTGTGACTGTATTAGCACGATTCAGAACTGGGCTAATATACGGTAGCAAATATTACGAGAAGTACCTAATTTCTGATTCACCAAAACAAGTGCAGATCACCATGTACAACGGCATGTAAACAACTGAACAATGGACAGTTGATAACTGTCTTTTTTTCTATTTTATAAACAATCGAATTCATTTCTGGTCAATTATGAATTTAATAGAATCTACCGCGCAGGCGCCTAAACCCAAAAAAAGTTATGATTCATATAAGCATAGTTTTATTCAGAAGCAAAGTATTTGTGATTCTGTACGATTCAGAAAACATTCCAAACAAGAAGATCGTCAGTCATTACAATATTGACCCTATTGGAAACCCCCCCTCACGACAATGTACAGTGTCATACTGTCCATTAGTTTTTGCATTTCACCTTTCTTCCAATTGAATACTTGTACCCCATTACCACTTCAAAGGAAGTAAATGTAAATGAAAAAAAAAGTGAACAGAGAATTGGCTTATCTTGGAAATCTTGCAGTATACTAAAAGTATTTTTTTATTGCAGAAATTTTCGTTGACGCATGAACTATTATTCATTCATATTATCCAATAACTTACTTTTTCTCGAGAAGGATTGGTGGGTTTCCAATTACAGTATAAGAAAAAACGTGTAAAACTTGATCTCTCCAAAACTAAATTTTTCCCGGGAGATATCATGTAAAGTTCTCGGGTTGAATTTGAATTGCCATGCATGGCCGAACGTGGATAATGAAGAATTCGATGAGAGAAGAATGAACCATGTCTCCCAAATCACTGTACAAATAGAATATAGTACAGATTTCATGTGATATTGAAATGAAATGGGAATAAATAATAATATGGATGTCAAACTACTGTATAAGCATATGGAATAATAGAGCATATATGAATATAGTATATAACATAAAACACAATAGCACAGACAAGAAGACAAGCAATAACTCATTGAACAAAAACAATTGTTTCGATGACCGAAAACCAGTTTTCCAGTTCACTGGTTGTGTGTGAGTGTGTGTACTCACAATCATAGCAGTTTGTGACTATGTTAGTGAGTTCGACCATACTTTTTCGAAAGGCTAGTACGGAATTGAAGCTTTCTCGATTGAGAGTACTTTGCAGGTACTTCGTTCTAGCGTGTTTCGGACGGTATTTTCCTACCGATAACCATGAAAATGGTACCAAATTGTTCAGAAAGATTTGGACATCTCGCGCCGTACCACCAAATTCCAATTTTCCAACTATAAAATGACTTTAAAATTTGATGAACTTGGAGAAAATTTGGCAAAGCTTGACGTTCAATAGAAAAAAATTGATAAGTGATATCAAAATTTTGCGGTACAGCCCGAGATGTCCAAATCTTTCTGAACAATTTGGTACCATTTTCATGATTATCGGTTGGAAAATAGCGTCCGAAACATGCTAGAACGAAGTGCTTGCGTGATTTCAGCCCTTTTTCCGAATTATAACATTGCTCTTAACACCCCGTCAACCTGTCCCCTTTTAAAACCGGTTCTGAGGGGACAGGTTGACGTTAGCCGTACCTGTCTACTTGTTTCCTTTCTAAGGAGGTGACAACTAGTCGGGGACACACTGTGACGCGAGGGTGTGAGGTGTCAGGTTGTCGTTTACGGTCATGACTTTTTGGCGCCTTCGGTCCAGTAGGTGACAAGTAGTCGGGGTGGCAACTTGACGGCAATGGTATATTTTTACGAGGACACGACAACCTAGGTCATGACTAGTTGGAACCTTCGGTCCAGTAGGTGACAAGTAGTCGGGGTGACAACTTGACGGCAATGGTATATTTTTTAAAGGTCACGACAACATATCACCTTGATTCCACACTATAAGAAATCACCATTCTGGCTGGCTCTTCATTTGAAAGTTTTATCCAATTCAGTTTTATTCAAAGCTTATTATTCATTTTTTTCTGTTTTCAACCAACTCGAAAAAATGTCTCCTAAAAATTGCAAAAACGGCTAATATCTTCCGAACCGTGCGTTTGACGGGAAAATGTTGCTGAACCAAAAGTGCTTAGAATTCAATTCTACATCTTAACCATTAATAAAACTGCATGACAATCCTTCCTCACGCCGAGGGGTGTAAGTTGTGCTCTGTAAGTATAGTCAGGGTGACACCTTGACGCCAGCGGTGCCGACTAACTATCCCCTGCAGGTACAGGAGACAAGTAGTTGGGGTGACACTTTGACGTGTGTGTGCGAGGTGCCAGGTTGTCGTTTACGGTCATGACAAGTTGGCACCTTCGGTCCAGTAGGTGACAAGTAGTCGGGGTGACAACTTGACGAGGGTACAGGCTGTACATAGGCGATACCCTCGTAAAAATATACCATTGCCGTCAAGTTGTCACCCCGACTACTTGTCACCTACTGGACCGAAGGTCCCGCCTAATTTCACGTTTTGTACCTGTGCATTGGCCTCCAAGATCTTGTGATCACCGCTAGAGCACTTTCTGTGGGACTTTGTGGAGGTCTATGCGGATAAGTCACAAATGCTAGACCATTTGTGAGACAACATTCGCCTTGTTATTGCAACCTATACGGATATACGGCCACAAAAAATGTTGGAAAAAGTAATAGAAAATTGGACGTCCAGATTGAACTTCATCCGAGCCAGCTATCGCGGTCATATGCCAGACATATTCAAAATGAAATGCCACCATCAAGGCTATTATTAAAAATAAATATGTCAATCGAATAATCCAATGTTGTTTTATAGCAATTCGAAGTTCTATACCTCTAAAAAAACATCCGTTATAAACATAAAATCAATTAAAAGTGAAACAATCAAAAATTTAGATCTGTGTGAAATTTGACGTTAAAAATATTTTGCACTTATGGTTGGTTGTCATAAGATGAGTTAAATATAAAAGTAAGATCTAAATTTATAAAAAATAAAGATCTCTCCAAAATGTGAAAAAATTTAATTTTATGCAGTATAAAGACATTACTCTGACAAAATAGTTTTAAAAGCTTTCTGTGTTCCATCTTTAAGATTTAATGTTATTTTATGCCCATTTGTTTAGAGTTTTATATTTTCTGTGTAGTTTGTTATAAGTTGATAATCATAATGCATTAACAAAAGAATAGAGATTTGACGATTTTTTTTTCGATTTAATAATAGTATGTGCAGACTGACATAGGTTTGCAGGTCAGTCCGGCTATATTATATGGCAAAAGCATAATATGTTGGCCTCATCTATCAAGTAAATAGATATTTGTCTTTTGAATAGATGATAATTAATCATTTGTAATAGATCCTCTTATTGCCTTCTATAGCAAATGCTAATTCCCTCGTAGTCGAAGTAGAATGGAATTGAAATATAGTTGAATAACTATATTGACATGTAGTTGAATAATGAAATATGGTTGAATGTACCACTGGTGCAATTTTACAATAAATGAACTTAATATATTGAAGTTAATTTGAATATGCAATTGATGAATCGATCCAGAATTTTTTATTAATATTTTATTAGAATCTGAAGTCATACATAGTATTTTACCAATAATACGAATTAGTTATTGAATTGAAATCCGAATTCAAATCAACTTACATTACAACAATACTTTACAATACAATACTTTTTGATTTGATAAAAACAAGTTGAAGAATTTATTCATTTTTATTCAGCGTATGGCTAAATGATTAACAACTTACACATAAGTCTCAAATACCTACATACAGTACTATAAACTGAATAATGTTTTGATGTGTTGCGTTTGGTTAGGAGAGTATTGAAGAACAATATATTTCAAAGAATAATAATGCACCTTACAATAACCCTTGTTTTTAATCTACATAAATTTTTCGAATTGTGTATTCATGTTATGTATGTTCTCAATGACTTGCAGAAAAGATTAAAGAGGAGAAAGATATTCCGCAACAAGAGAACCGTTTACCGTCAAATGAAACCCTTATGCCTGATTTTGATTTCAAAAAATCAGCAACAGATTCTCTGGTTTGCGCGGATATCACTCATCCAAAATACAAAAAGCCATTCGATTATGGTATGTATTATATATTCATTTGTTAGAGAAATATTTAAGATAACAAAGATTACGTTCTACTATGATACTTCCTCACTTCCTCATTCAGTATTCAAGTGACACTGGCTTGATTATGCTTCTGTTAAGTTTTGGTTGGCTTGAGTCAAGTAAGCGTCAGTCACGTTAAGGTAGTGCACCACTCTTTTGAATACATTTTACTGGTGACATTTTTCAAAATATTTCGATTTGGATATCATCAAGTTACCAAAATGAAATTAATTTTCAAGGAAATAGTTTTTATAATTTTTACTTTTTGAGATATGAGCGATCAAAGTTGGAATCTTTAGGTTAATCCATTTCTGAACTTATACAAATTTTATTCTTGAAATTTCCAGGATTCATTCTTCAAGATATTGTTTATATAGTGTATCCCACCAAGGTTGTAACAGCCGTTGACCATAGATTCTACTCGACATTTCTGACAAAAAATGTTCAGTAAACTTTTTTCCTATCGACCTTAGTATTCGAGATATATCGATTCTTCGATATTTTCAGAATATACCTACTTCCGGTCATTAAATACTCAATAACTCGAAAACTACTGGTCGAATTTCAAACAAGATTAATGTAATTTTATTTGTTGTAAGATATTTTGTAGTTTTTTATTAGGGCTTAAACTTGGAAAATAGCTATTCTTCAAATTAAAAGTGAAATTTCAAAGAGTTTTTTCTCGGTTTTTTTCCAGGTATTTATAGTGGTTTCAATCTTTAAAAAACTACTTCATTTAATAAGCTTTCGAATGAGTATAATAAGTTCCATGATTAAGTGTTCAAAACTGTTAATATTTGGAATAAACACCTCCAAAATAAGGAAATTCACAAACAGCATGCATCAAGTGATGATCCTAAGAGTGAAATCACCTGATTATTGCATTATTTTCTGTAGCATATAGCCTAAATCCTATATAAAATTAATATTTATCATACACTTCTACAAGATCCAACAAAATGTATTCATAGAATAAATAATAATTCAAAGTAGATGAATGATAGAATTAAAAAACTGATGGCAATCATTCAGATGACAATCAAGTTACATGTCATGCTCACTGCTTACAGGAATTCAAAAAAGCCTCCATTTCTCTTTGTGCAACTTCTGCTGCCGTTCATCAAGCTTCGAGTTTTCCGTCTCATTTCGTTGGGTCGTCTCTTCATTACTTTAAACGTCAATCGAACTCTGAGAATCAGTTCCACCCTGGTCTCTACTGGTTATCTGTAAACTTCATACTTTTCAGAACCCCCAAAAGTAGATGTCTATTGGAGTAAGATCAGGTGAGCTTGGTGGCCAACTTACGGGTCCACCTCGGCCAATCCACCGCCCAGCATAATTGTTATCAAGCCACCCACAGACGTTAAATAGCATAATGAGGGAGGCAGCCATCCAACTGGAGCCACATATTCTGCCTCACATTGAGAGGCACGTCTTCCATCAAATCGTGAAGCTTCCAGAAAGTCCAGAAAAACTTCACCATTTATTCTTGCAGGGAAAATGAATGGTCCATGTATTTGGAAAAGTTATTGTGGAAATTTACAGCACCAGTTCTTGTGAACGTACTTTTATCTGTGATCTGTCCATAAAATGTTTGAAATACAATCTTGTGCTAATATCCAACGGCAAAACTGCATCCTTGAAACATTATCAGGTTCATTCAACTCTTGAACTGGGGTGTCATGAAATGGTCGAAAGTTATTCTTCTTCAATATTCTTGGAACTATCATTCTTGAAACATCCAACATCGCAGCTGCCCGCCGGATGCTGGATCGAGGATTCTGCTCGAAATACTTTAGAATAAGATTCTCAAAAGCTTCAGAAATTGAGACGGGCCTCTCGTACCTTGAAACTGATCCTAGACCCTCACCATCATGACATCTGTCAATCTTAAAAACGTCCTATGAGATGCGTGTTTTCGGTCAGGAAAACGTCTCCTGCATACTTTCTCTGCCTCTCTTGAATTGCATCCACACTCTCCATACACCAATAACATGTCAAGTACTCAATCAAGGTAAATATCATGATAATGAACGCGAACACTTCTCTACTAGCCAAAGTTGATACATATCATGCCAATTAACTGGAAAGCACACTGAAAACTATACTGAAAATAGGCTGAAACATACACTTCTTGTTATTTTATTCAGGATTTATGGTACAGGAAATAATGCAAGTTATTGAAAAAGTCCTAATCATTGTAGAATGTTGAAATGTTGATTAAAACTTTTGAATATTGGCAGAAAGAAATCAGGTGATTTCACCCTAGCATCACCACTTTATGCATGCTGTTTGTGAATTTCCTCATTTTGAAGGTGTTCATTCCAGATATTAGCAGTTTTGAACACTTTTTCATGAAACTTACCATTTCGAATTTATACACATTCAAAAGCTTATGAAATGGAGAAGTTTTTGGAATATTGAAACCACTATAATTACCTGAAAAAAAACCGAGAAAAAACTGTTTGAAATTTCACTTTGAATTTGAAGTATAGCATATTTTCAAGTTTAAGCTCTAATAAAAAACTGCAAGATATCTCACAACAAATAATATTACATTAATCTTGTTTGAAATGTTTTTCTCTTTCCATCAAAACCCTTGGAATTGAAATTCGACCAGTAGTTTTCGAGTTATTGAGTATTAAATGATCGGAAGTAAGCATATTCTGAAAATATCGAAAAATCTATATATCTCGAAAACTAAGGTCGTTAGGAAAAAAGTTTACTGACCATTTTTTGTCAGAAATGTCGAGTAGAATCTGTGGTCAACGGCTTTTCAACCTTGGTGAGACACTGTATATTATAATAACATAAGCTAATTGATTTCGCAGAATAGCAATTCTAGGGTAATGTATTTAAAAAAAAATCTAATGGAATATTGAAGTTATTTAGAGTTATTATTTGGATCTGGAATAGATAGGGGATAACAATGAACCTCTATAGTTCTTAATCTTGTACTCCATATATTTTCCTATAATGTATATCAGGTATATTAATCCTATATTAGTTATATAAATCTACTTTTTTCTCGATTTGCAAATTGCGCATATAATTTGTGTAGGTTGGCGACGGGAATTAGTGTGGCGTGCTACTGTTCACAAAACTAAAGCAAGACATGGTGATGTCTATTATTATACTCCCTATGGACTCCGATTGCGATCCATGGTAGAGCTGGCTCTTGTTGGTAAGAATGACTACTTCCAAGTATCACTCCTAGTGAGGTCCATGTTATAATGGCAGTATTTGATCGACATTGGTTTTGCTGTCCTTGTCTATAATTCGACAAAGCAGGTAGTGCTATCCTTTTCTAGCTCTGCAACGTTGCCAGATCGTCTTTTAACTATGTAGAATTAAAATTAATCAATATAATATTTTATCTTAATATTATGAAAATGTGTCATTTAGTAATTGAAAAATTTATAAAATTTAATTGATTAGCCTATTTTAAACAAGAATGAACAGTTGATACTACTCCATATTATGATATCAGCTATCCTCTATAGAAGGGAGTGGCAATGCAGAGGATCGGCAACGCTGTCTTTCTGCACTGTCATTATAACGTGAACCTCACTATAACTCTAATAAGTTATATCCCTCTCCAAGTTATCAGTTACAAACTTATTTTACCACTCTACAACCTATTCATAATAAATGAATACTACAACATCCTGTTCATAGTGTTATGGATACTTAGCCTAACTACAACTTATGAATTATCACTTCTCACTTTCTGAGCTGAAATATTCTTCTGTTCATTCATTGGAGAAGCACTTGAAACGGATCCTCTTCTGCTTCAATAATTATCTTAACTGATAAATTCCAATAGAAAGATTTTTACCCTATTTGAAATTCATTCATTTGAATTCATCTGGATATAAATGAAGTTTTCAAAATACAACTGCAATATCTAAATCATTTGATTAAAAGTAAGTATTTCTCATTTATATCCAAGATTTGTTTGACTTCACTTACCTCCCGTTGACCTTACATCCCGTTTAGGAGGTCTTGAACCTTCTTGTATATGTGGCGTCGTTGCTGTGCAATAGAAAAATAAGCATGTTTTATGAAATATATTTCTTCTCGAATCAACAACCCGTTTTATCATTCAAAAAATTATTATACAGAGTGTTTACGAACTCCCTCCCTTACTCTAGGGCATTGTTCCTGGGTAAAAAATACATCTAAATATATTTAAATTGTCCGGAAGTCTTCAGATACTCACACAGGGGCCATTTTGCTTTTTTCACTTATTATCTTTTTCTAAATAATGATAGAACATACGAAATAGAAACTTAGTACAATCATTTATAGCAACCAGACAAAGCTACAAAAAATTATGATAATTTCTCATCAAAATGGCGGCCATTTAAAATTTTGTTTCTTAAATAACTCAGAAACCGTTGGTTTTACAATAAATTTACAAGAATAACTTTTTTTAGTAAATTTAATTACCTATCGATTGGTACCAGCTTTAGTGATATATGACAACTGAAAGTTTGTTGAAGTGCATACCAAGACATGCTGATAGAGTCGCCTCAATGATGCAACAATTTCTATTTGCATTGCATGTTGATAGAAAGCGATTGTAGGTCATTTCAAACAATAAAATAATGTTACATAACCCTTTAAGGGTGGGTCACCAACCACTAAAGCTGCCATATCTCAGTCAATATTGTTACCAATCGATAGGCAAATAAATTTACTAAAAAAAGTTATTTTTATTATTTCTTAGTAAAACCAACGTTTTCTGAGTTCTTTAAGAAACAAAATTTTAAATGACCGACATTTTGTTTTATGAATTTTTAATTTTTTTTGTAGCTTTGTCTAGTTGTTATAAATGATTGTGCAAAGTTTCAATTTCGTATGTATAATAATTATTTAGAAAAAAATGATGAGTGAAAAGAGCAAAATGGCTGCTGTGTGAGTAACTGAAGTCTTTGGGACAATTTAATTATATGATATTCAGATATGTTTGTTACCTAGGAACAATGCCCTAGCCCTAGAGTAATGGTAGGCAGTTCGTAGACAACCTGTATATTAGTGCAGTGCATAGAAACACCAGATATGGATCTATAAGTTTTGGACTTAACAAGTCTAGCACCGAAAAAGCTCTCGATCTAAATTGTTTTTAAGTCACGGATTTATCTTTGAAACTCCAGGATCTATTAAGTCCTTTTTCTCCAAGAGGAGAAAAAAGTACATTATTTGTAAATTACAATATACAGTGTATACTACTTTACAGTGTATTTCTCAAGAGGTAAACGTACAGTATTTTGCTTCTGTAATGTTGGCATTGAAAGATAGGTGATGAGAGCGTGCTTCCATCAGCTGTTCAATGCAAATATTACAAAAAACGGTAAATTTCCCTCTTGTTTTTACTTTCCTTGCCCTATTACCATAGGTATTTGCTTCAAGTCCTAGACTCAAATAGGTTGATAGCACTTGATAGATTCTGTAGAAGATAAATCCGTGACTCAGAAAGGCGATTTAGATTCGAGGGCTTATATAAATTCTGGCTAATATAGATGAATTAAAAGAGAGATTAGAATATTTACATGTACCAGGCAGCAAAAACTGACCATAAAAAATGGAGAACATGACGAATCAGTTGCACGTCCATTTCCGATCTGTGTGTGTGTGTTTGGTGGGCGAATCTAATGATTGGATAAAATAGAAAGATTCACTTTGTTTCAGATAAAGAAGAGGGATTAACCCTTGATAACTTCAGTTTTTTTCCTGAACCGACGGGTACTCCAGATAGGGAAAAGGAAACTATTCGACATGCAGTGTTTAGAGATAAGGAATCTGTAAGTATAGCCCGCTTAAATATTATAGATTGTTCAATTTCAGTGATAAAAATTCAATTAAAAAATTTAATTCTAACTAGTACAAATGCCTAATGAATTAAATTCTATCGAATCGTTTCGCAATAGGTGTAATATTATTAGGCTACAATGAGATCCATTTATTTATTGATAATATATTCATTTATATCTTCAATTTTTATTTATTGACTAAACATCTTGTTCTTCTACAAAAGTCCTTTATTCGCATATGTAATAATGTCTATTAATTGGATCATTCATATCCTCTACTTCTGAGTTCGCCACAGGAACATATTCTTGAAACTTGAAAAATACCTCATCCACCTGGATAATAGAAGCAGTTTTCTCTTTACCTCATCCACCTGGATAATAGAAGCAGTTTTCTCTTTCAAAAAAAATCCCACCAATTTATCTCAATGGTTTAAGTTTTAGCCTATTTAGCCTAAAGTAGAAGAATATTGAATAGAGTAGCAAACACCTTTAAGAAGGAATAATATGAAAATTAATAAAACTCGTATTCTATCCCCTACAGAGGCTACATTGGAATGTTTTTTTTTTGTTTTCGTTGCTCACATTCATTAATAATTATTGTATAGGGTCTTACAACTTGGACTTCCCATTCATCTATTTTGTATGTCTTACCAAATTACCATGAAAAGTTATAGCGTCCAACAGTAAGTGCAAATGATGGAATTGTTTTATCAAAATAAGTAGTAGTTCTTTCAACAGTAGATCTCGCGCAGTAATTAACCATTGCCTCCTCTAATACTGCCCATCAGAGTAAATTTTGAGTTGCTTCGAGTTATTAATTGCATGCAATTATTAATCCACTCGACAGTTAATCATGAATAATATTATAGTCTGATTTTTACAGTAATATTGGACTATGAAGGAAATTCCTTCTCTTTGTATATTATCCTTGAAATGATAAACTTTAAAGAAATTACATATTCGTCGTGCGCAATAATTCTAGAAGATAATACCTGTCAAATTTCATGAAAATCTATTGTTGCTGTTTGGTCATTATATCAATGTTCCCCTTTGTTGTCTGGCGTTGTGTGGTGGAGGGGGCAATTGGAGGGTGACATAATTGCGCCAGTTGCTGACTGCCAGCCAATTCTTCTCAGCCAGCTCACTTCTCGTAATGTCGATTTTTTGCAAAGTGATCTATTGATTTATTGTGATTTATCACAAGTGTCGTCTCATCTCGTATAGTGATCTGGACCCTGGATCCTAGAAGCAAGGAGGATTTGGACATGAAGTCCAAATCCAGATTGGCCTATGTTATTGTGCACTTAGCCATTTAAATTGTTCAACTTGCTACCCGATGCCAGACAACCCCAAAAAGTTCTCAATGTAATTGATACAGTCCACAAACCAGAGTGCTGTTTGAGCCAGCCTCTGTCGAATAAACATGGTCCAACCGTCCGGGATTGATTTGTTAATTGAATTTGAATAGGACATAAGTTTGAAATATTGCCTAATAGGTTTGTTGTTTTTTATGCCTATTTTATTCTTGGTTTTTCTGTGTATATGGCTTGTTTTTGTCATTGTAGATGAATATACGGTTTATTTGTGGTATTCTTAAGAAATTTGGGCTCAATTTAAGTTGGAAATTGAGTAGAACAAGTAATATTTTTGTGAATAATTGTGTCATAGTATTATTGCGTAAGATTGTTGCATTGGCGCCACAAGGTTGGACTGGGAAGTTCGTGTCGATAAGTAGAGAAAGACTTGAACGTCATCTAGCTGTAACAGTACCTGGAACTATTCTTTTTTCAAAGGATACTTGCATAGCCACCTCTAATACAAGGCCGCGGCCTACGATATTGCAACCTCGCAAACATGTAAAACGGGAAACAAAAAACTAACCACTAAACTTATTGAAGTTCCCTTCAATAAGGCCTAATCTTCATCAATAGGGATGAGACATACCCTATTGACAGCCTTTGTGAGACTTCCTTTTGCAGTATGTACCTCCACTACTCTCACAACTCCATCCTGTCCAGGGAATATCTTCGTTATTCCACCAAGACTCCAGTGAAGAGGGAGTAGGTTACTTTCCTTTAAGAGAGCCATACGTCCAATGTTAACATTACTATGTTTTCTGTACCATTTTGTTCGGGTTTGCAAGCTAGATACATTCTCCAATTGCCAACGTTTCCAGAATGAGGATACAATTCCTTTGATTAAACTCCATCGATTTCTCAAGTTCACCGATTGAATTGATTCCTCTGACTCTTTACTCTGTGTTGCTAGAGTAATTTTTCTTGCTTCCAATTCAATCTGTTTGGAATTTTCATCATCATTACCGTGGGTTTGGTGTGGCCAGCACTCCAGTGGTTTGTCTAACCAATCAGGACCATTCCACCACAGAGAATTACCAATTAACTCATTGAGCAATCGTCCTCGACTAGCACAATCAGCTGGATTACATTCGGTTGGCACATATCTGAATTGCTCTGTAGACAGGTGTTCCTGTACTTGACTTACACGATTTGTCACAAACGTAGCCCAACGATGAGGTGAAGACCGAATCCAACTCAATGCCACAGTTGAATAAGTCCAAGCTGCAATATGATCTATGTTTATAATTTTTGAAAGCACTTCTTGAACTTCATGTAATAATCTAGCTACTAGGACAACCACACAAAGCTCCCATTTCTTCACTATCTCCACGGATGCTATATCATCCCAGTCACAACCCGATTGCCATAGATATTGAATTATACTCTTGAAGGTAAACATGAAAGGTGTTAAATATCCTAATGGATCAAAAATGTGTGCTAACGTTGATAAAACATTTCGTTTTGTAGCTAGACTGGATGGAACCTTCACCCTGTAGAATAGGTAGTCACCAATTGGATTCGATTGGAAGCCAAGAATTATAATGGTTTTATCAGACTCCAAAGTGAAATCTTTTGCATCAATAGCGCAATGCTCTGGAGGGAGATTTGATAGAATGGTAGAATGATTGCAGGCCCACTTTAGCAATTCAAATTTCCCTTTGCTTAACAATTCAGTAAGCTCAGACTGCAGTTGCTTGGTTGCTTCCATTGATGAGACTGATGTAACTATATCATCCATGTAAGTAGAAAACCGTAAGGCTTCAGATCCGCAGGGAACATTTTTTCTTCATCTTCAATAAACTGATGCGTAGTACAAATAGCAAGAAATGGCGATGATGATACACCATACGACATAGTTGTTAGAGTATACTCTTTCATTTCTTCTCCCTTTTCGGATTTTGTCCATTTTATTTCAACATTATCCTGTCTATCATCATCTAACTCTTCCGAATTCCGTTTCTCCTTTTCAAAAACATCTTCTCCAATTTCCTTTTTCGGTATGGGTCTTCCCATTGGTTTGATTTCATGTGGACTATGAATCACTTTCAACTCTTTCCCTAAATTACCGTTGATCGGTAAATAACTGTTGAAGGTTATACCTTGTTTACCTGGAACTTCTTCTAAATTATCTCCCAATTCTTCTTCTCGAATCATGGAAACATTTTCTCCAACATTAGTTTTACCTTCAAGATATCCCGATATCTCACTCGTATTTGTTTCCTTGGATGGTAATTCTACAATGTATCTACCAGTATTCAAATGACAAACAGTTGATTTGTATATCTCCTCACAAGCCATTTCACTTTCCAATAATTTTTTGTCCTAGGTGGCTCTTCTACGACCCAAAATCGCTTCACCAACTCTTCTAAATTAGCATTGGAATACATGCACCGATTATTTGAGATAGTAGAACTCTCCTCTGATACCTTACCCATCAGGCAGTAGCCCCATATAGTTTCTAGGGCAGATGGTGTACCCGCTGGACCAATAACCTTTCTTCCAGTCAGAATGAAGGGGAAGTATTCAGCACCCAAAAAATATCAACCTCCTCTGAAAGGAAACATTTAGAATATGCTAGATCCAGTCCTTCAATATGTGCCCAGTACGCATTTTTTATCTGATTTGTAGCTGCTATTTTGTAGCAGCTACCAACGCGGTAATTTTTAATGAAGGGGAGTTCGGTGATTCAAATTCACAGTTAGTAATTTCATCTGTCACTTCCAGTTTAGTATCAGATAATCCATATATTGGCAAACTATGTGTTTTCTGCACCACTAAACCCAGTTTTTTCATGCATCGCCTTGTAATAAATGACTCGGTGCTTGCACTATCTAATAATACTTTGACCTTATGATAATTGCCTTGATTACCTCGAACTCCCAATTTAACAGTTGGTAACAATACTAAGGAACTATTTACATTCGAAAATACTTTCTTAGCTTAGTCAGTAACAAATGTTTGATGGCTTTGAACAGCGGCGTCGTGCACGTCTACCCTGCTCATTTGTTTATTACCGGCCAATGTGTTGGTGTTTTCAACAGGCGGCTGTCTCGGCTCTAAATGGAGGAGCGAATGATGACGCACATTACAGTGACTGCACGGCTTCCTTCTTCTACAATCTCTAATAAAGTGCCCTGCCAATAAACAGCATTTGCATAGTTTCCATTCTTTTACACGTTTTAATCGATCAGACGGTTTGTGATTCAAGAACACTTCACAATTTTCCAGTTCATGAGAATTATTACATTCAATACATTTCAGCTCGTCCAATTTCGATTTAACAATCATAGCTGAAGCTTTGTAATTTCCCATAGTGGGTTTCGATTTCCCAAACTGCTTACGTGAGGAGGCTTCTAACGATGTAGATGACCCCAATAAATCAGTGGATTTGGTAGCCTCCAAAATAACAGCTTCATCATTCAAAAATATTTGGAAGTTTTTCAAATCGGATACTGTTCCATTTCTTAGCATTCTCTGCCACTTCTCTCTCAATTCTTCAGTCAGTTTTTTACGCAAGACAAATAATAACGGAATCGACCAGTCATTAACTGAATGACCAATTGGTTTTAGTGCGGCAATATACTCAACTAAATGAGTGATGAATTTTTGTAGCGAGTCTGGTTGCTTATTAACTGCTGGCATATCAAAAATTGCTTGCAAGTATGCGTCAGTCAGCTTGTAAGAGTCATTGTAGCGATTCAATAATATTTTCCATGCCTCAGCATAATGATCACTTGTCAATGGGATTACAGAAATGACTGACAGTGCATCGCCTCTCAGTACAGACCGAAGATACATATGTTTTTGTATGTCAGCAATTTGACCATTATTATGAACCGTGGCTTCGAATAAATCTTTAAATTGACTCCAAATTTTCAAATCGCCGTCAAAAGTCATTAAAGGAAGCTTAGGTAGGGCAACTGACGAGATATTTCCAGTTGAAGGTTAAGAAGCTACATTGGAAGAACTAATATTCAAATTTGTTTGAGTGGATGGTAAGGTTTCGAGAATAGCCTTGACATTGAAATACATCTCATCAAATTCGCTCATCAGTGTTTCAAGCTCAGTTGTTTCCAATTGAGGATTTTGTTTGTTATAGTAGCTCTGCATCTTATCTATTATATCATTGAACTCCACCTGGTGGTGATCGATATGCTCACCCATAACTTTCAATAAATTCTTTATTTTTTCATTTTTCGGATCCTTTTCGACAGCTTCGGCAATTTTATTAATCCATTTTATTTTACGAATTAATGCCTCTCTTTGAAACGTTGCGAAAGTTGAAAGGTTCCCAAGTTGCTTTGTTTCTTGTTTTTATCTATAGTGGTTTTACATAGTCATTATTTCTCGTCCCATCCTCTCCTTTCCGTGGGCCTCCTACTCCTTTTGTATAAGTCTCCTCAATGGCCCCTGAGGAATGAAGATATTTTTTCTCCTAGTTTCCCTAGTAGGGTTCGTTATAGGTGTTTTTTTTTTTTGTTATTGGAAATTCTTCCAAGATGGGCGGAATGTTTGGACGTTATATCAATGTTCCCCTTTGTTGTCTGGCGTTGTGTGGTGGAGGGGGCAATTGAAGGGTGAAGCGCATAGCATAATTGCGCCAGTTGCCGACTGCCAGCCAATCGAACAAATCACTTCTTGTAATGTCAATTTCTTGCAAAGTGATCTATTGATTTATTGTGATTTATTACAAGTGTTATCTCGTCTCGTATCATGATCTGGACCCGGGATCCTAGAAGCAAGGAGGATTTAGACATGAAGGTAGGCCTATGTTATTGTGCAAATTGTTCAACTTGCTACCCGACACCAGACAACCCCAAAAAGTTCTCGATGTAATTGATACAGTCCACAAACCAGAGTGCTGTTTGAGCCAGCCTCTGTCGAATAAACAGTCGCGTTTCGCCGTAAATGCGGAACAAACATTTAGGGGCGGTTTCCGAGCTCAGGATCTATAAGTTCTGGACTTACAGAGTCCAGGACTGAAATAAGCGCTCGGGTCTAAATCGACTTTCTGAGTCACGATTTTATCTTCTAAACTCCGGGGTCTATAAAGTTCTCGACTTATTTGAGTCCAGGACTTTAATGTAGTAAACATGAGGGAAATTCACAATATGTTGCTGTTATATCGTTGGCATTATAGCAAAACGAAAACAGCTGATTGCAAAGGGATAATTCAAATGAGCATGCTCTCCAATCTATTTTGTGAAAATACGTTTCGATTTCTTTGTAGGCCTATTCAAAACAAAACCTAACCTTTTGAAAAATGAATGAATAAACATTTTATTTTACGTTATGCTATTATTGATCACTGGATCCTAACCAGTGATTTTGGAATAAAAATATAATTAGGCTATTGAGTTTTGAAAACGAATTTGTTTTTAAAAAAACTGGAATAAAAATTTTATTATTGTTATATTAATATGTTGAATATGACATTGATTAATTGGGATATAATAACAATTGACATTAATTACTTCGGAATATAATTTACAAGCCAATCCTTGTATTATTTTTCTTGAACATTTTTAGGTTATGTCACATTCGTAAAATAAGGTTAGTTTTTTACGCATAATTCTTATTGCAAAATGAACTTGCAAACTGTAAATTATGAATTTAGATGGAATAATCCAAATAATTTACGTATTCCATGGCATCTATTTGGCTTTTCATGTACTCCAAAACAATAACTGAATTGTGTTTGCTCAGTTAAGTCTAGAACTTAAAACCCTACCCCAGACGAGGGTTTAAAATTACGCTGTTTTAAGTTCTGAACTTAACGATTTTTGATGAACCCTCGACTCGGAAAGAGGCGAGAATCTAATTCAAGTCCTGGACTTATAAGCTCATCACTCAGAAAGCGAAATTATAAACTTCTGAGTAGATTTTTGCCCACACCTTCTTCTATCAGAATCCCCAGTGTCGCTCTGGACCGGCTAGACTCAGTCGGCGTTTGGGGTGGGCCGCAGTAGGGGACGGGAGGCTTGGTGGGGGGTCCGTCAACCACCCTCGTTCGAGTTGGGGGTTGGAACAAGGTCTTGAGTACCTTGGAGAAATGTTTCCCTCTTTTAGGTAAGAGGGGCCATGCTTTCGCACTGCCTACCAGGGTTGGGCGTGGAGTGAGAGGAATAGGAACGATCTGGTGTCTTCCGTGAGGGGGGTCTCTGATACGGGAGGAACGTTCCCGATTGCCACTAGATGTCCTCCTGCTATTAGGATCCGAAATAGCAGGGTTTAAGAGCCACGGAACTGGTTGCCGTAGTTGATCACCGGGTCCCTAACCTCGGGCACCGGCTATTTCCTGTGGCCAGGATCACGTCTTGAGGTCGAGAAAGGCCTTCCCAAGCCTTACTCGAGGTCTTCTTGCTATTCTAGGACGAAATAGCAAGGTATGGGAGCCCTTGCACCGGGCGTCACAACTGGTCACCGGTCCCTAACCTCGGGCACCGGCTATTTCCTGCGGCCAGGGTCACGTCTCGAGGTCGAGTAAGGCCTTCCCAAGCCTTACTCGAGGTCCTCTTGCTATTCTAGGACGAAATAGCAAGGTATGGGAGCCCCTGCACCGGGCCTCACTACTGGTCGCCGGGTCCCTAACCTCGGGCACCGGCTATTTCCTACGGCCAGGATCGTGTCTTGGTGTCGAGAAAGGCCTTCCCAAGCCTTACTCGAGGTCCTCTTGCTATTTTAGGACGAGATAGCAAGATATGGGAGCCCCTGCACCGGGCGTCACTACTGGTCACCGGGTCCCTAACCTCGGGCACCGGCTATTTCCTACGGCCAGGATCGTGTCTTGGTGTCGAGAAAGGCCTTCCCAAGCCTTACTCGAGGTCCTCTTGCTATTCTAGGACGAAATAGCAAGGTATGAGAGCCCTTGCACCGGGCGTCACTACTGGTCACCGGGTCCCTAACCTCGGGCACCGGCCATTTCCTGCGACTAGGATCGTGTCTCGGGGTCGAGAAAGGCCTTCCCAAGCCTTTCTCGAGGTCCTCTTTTTTTTCCTATTGGAAATAGCAAGGTAGGAAAGTCCCTTACACTCGCCGTCGCTGTCGGTCACCGGGTCCCTAACCTCGGGCACCGGCTATTTCCTGCGGGCAGGATCGCGTCTCGAGGTCGAGAAAGGCCTCCCTGAGCCTTACTCGAGGTCCTCTTACCTTTCCTGGTCCTAACGATGATGCACCAGGGTATAGCCAAAACCTGACTTGTCGCCACTGGTCGAAACAGGCAGGCTGCTGCCAGAAGTCGTCGAAGTGGTCGAACAACACTCACCCGCTGTGAGTGTTCAATCTCGGAGCTTCCAGGGCCTTCGGTCAACTCCAGTTAACCTAAGACACAACTAGTAGTCGAAGGAGTCGGAGTACACTCAGGATACGAGCTGTACTATCTTGCTAGCTGCGCGCTGCTTCCTTCACTGGTTCTCTGCCGACCGCTTGCACTGGACACCCGCCCTAGACTGAGCTCTACTAGCTCTTCACGAGCCTTCCTCAGTAGCCGAGAGGGAGGGGGTAAGGATGCGCGGCACTGTTGAGCAGTAGCTCAGCGCCCGGCCTGCTCTTTGGACAACGAGATCTCATCAAGAGATTACTGAGCGTCCTCAAACTAGCCCTAAACTCCATTCCCCTCACTAGTTACGATATACATCGTGACAAACTCCAGGGTCTAACGTGATCTCTAAACTCCAGAGTCTATTTAAGTCCTCGACTACGTTAACGCTCTGACTCGGAAAGCCAATTTTCTGACTCCAAGGTTTAAAGCCAGTTAAAGTCTAGAACTTAGCTAAATCCCGAGCTCGGAAACTGACTCTAAGAGAAATGCAAAAATTCATTTATGTCATAGAATTAGTGTAATACCGGCCGTACTAGTCGTATAAAAAGTTGTTCATTTGAAATATCAGGGGTTGGTTGAAATGAAAAAATTGTAGTTACATCTCACATATTTTGATGAATATCTATTTGATAATAAGTAAAATTTTACAATCCACTAGAACATAGGTTTTTCGTAGGTTTTTTACTTTTTGTGCTTTAAAGTTTTATAATTATCTACCTTTCCATGTGTCCTCTAGTTTAAGTTTAAGAACTTTTCTCAAGGAATTGAAATCTTGGTTGTTTTCACTAGAAGATGTTGAGTTTCTGTTTAGATAGTATAGTTACTTTTATATTGTATTTTTGATATTATCATATTGCAGTGAATGATACATTTATGAAGGGACAGTTTATCTCTTAGTACTCTTCAACATATTTTTTTCTCTGTATTGTAAACATTTATCAAGTTTTTATATAATTTTAGCTAGGCTCTAAGCTACTCTTTCTTTATTTTCAGTGTGATGGTGCCTCAACACGTTTTTTCAAATGAGGTTACCTAACCACTTTATATTATTGTTTTGTAATGTTTTTGTGTATTATTTATTATTGTAAATTGTAAAGTGTGTCAATAAATGAACTGAAAAAATGAACTAAAAAATGAACATAGAAGTATCTAATCCACTCCAATGTGTTCTTGCAGTTAGGCTATTGCAATCTTACAAGCCATAGGAGATTACTTGAAAAAATAAATACATTAGAAATGGGTTTGAAATGAAAATGATGCATTGTAATGTGAATAAAAATGGTAAATTTGAAGATATATTTGCAGAAAAATTCTTGGTGGAGATCCCAACACAAGCGCTCGCGCGGGCGGCAGTTTGGCCGCTCACCGGTAGTCACACGCTAAAAATCACTCCTATGCTCAAGCAAGTCACCAACTGAGCTGGATAATGGCTGAACAAGTTAGGGAAGATAGTGGGGGTGGATAACATGGCACTCTCACCACTCACTAATTGTCAGTTTAGGAAATATAACAAAAATTCTAAAAATGCGGCCAATTTGCCGCCCGCGCGAGCGGATGAAGGTTAAAAAAATAATCCTTAATTATATTCAAAACGCATGTAATTAATCTGTAGAAAAATATTTTGTGTTTATTGTACATTTAACATAGTAAATCTGCTTCAAACCTTAAAGGAACTTGTTTTTCGGGACCAAGTTTCGCGTATTTCGTCACATATCTTAAAAATTACTGTAGCTAAAGGTCTGGAAACTGTTTTATCCAATTTTTCAGTTCATTTTACATAAATTACGCTAAATTGTACATCTTAATTAACAGCCAACAAATACCCTTAGGGCTTTGTTTCGGCAGGCGAACTGAAATCTTCCACTCTGTATAACTGGTAACTAAGCATTTTCGGACATAAGCTAATTATAACTTTTCTCCTCTTTTACCTGACGTATAGGCACCTTTTTCAGACATCCTGTATATTAGGTAGGATACTACATACATTACTTACTTAATGTAAATTCATTGACCGAGCGAAGTGAGGTCTAAGATTCAAGTCGACGGTTTGGAATTTCACTTAATGTTTAAATGTTTATATGTTGCGCATTTACAGCGAAACGCGGTAATAGATTTTCATGAAATTTGACAGGTATGTTCCTTTTTAAATTGCGCGTCGACGTATATACAAGGTTTTTGGAAATTTTGCATTTCAAGGATAATATAAAAGGAAAAAGGAGCCTCCTTCATACGCCAATATTAGAGTAAAAATCTGACTATAGAATTATTCATCATAAATCAGCTGTCGAGTGGATTACAAATCGCATGCCATGACGCATGCGATTCAATATCTCAATGTAACTTGGTAAAAAATCAGCAGCTATGTAGACTATAAATTGCATGCCTCACTGAATGCAATTTTTATGCACTATTAAATAGGATGCAAAGAACTTATAACAGCTTGTCTGGGCGCCTAGATGTCTTCTGGTTTTCTCGCGCTAAATTCCGGGAAGCGTTATATGATAATTGAATCTTATGAAAGCATGATCTGATGAAATAAATAGTTGGTGTATCAGTGTGTATGTGCATAATATGGTTTGGGACGTCGTTCAGTTATAAAAGCTATTTATTCTATTGATACAATTTTTTGTTCATTATTTGTTATTATATTCTCAATTTGTATTATTTTTACTTTTTTCATAAGTATTTGAAATCTTTGTATTTTTCATTTTTGAATAAGGTGGTATTTTTGTTGTTTGTATTATTTATTATTGCATAAGTTCGTATTATTTTTCTTTTTTCATTTGTATCTGTACAATTTTTATTGTTAAGGAAACATATTCGGGGAAACCCGTTGTCTCCATTGTGAATAAAAAAAATAAATAAATGAACTATTGATTACGTGCAATAACGCATGCAATTAATAACAAAAATAATATAGTATTGTCTCTCGAACTTTCTCTGCTTTGAACTTGGGCTGTCCTGTTGCCAGTATGTCTTGAAGGAGATTAACTTTTGATGTTAGCATTTTTGATACACCAACCCCAACAGTCATTAGCCGTATTCACACTGATATCTCGCCGACACGACATGCAGACAGGATCTACTCTGATGGACAGTATAAGAGGAGGCTGCGGTTTATAATTGCGCGAGGTCTATTGCTCACAGAACTACTAGTTCTATTCTATTAACACACTTTGATTGAATCACTTGTCTAAATTGGGCCGCCTCCAAAATGAAATCATTTGAAACCAACTAATCATACTAGATATAATAATATTAACTTTATCACATCTTTATAGGTTTTTTATTTCTAGTTATGGCCCGGAAGGGAGTAAAATTTTCAGTCCATCGCACGAACCAGTGTAGGGCTAAAAACAGTACAAGTTTCTTAGTGAGAAGTGAGAGCGCTATGAGAGAGAGAGCGTTTGGGAAGGAGTGAAAGTAAGGGAATGAAAATACAAAGCCATCAACCCTCCACACAAGTCTGCAGATGACCGTAGCAAATTGATTGTTGAAATGCATGTTTTTGTCTGATGAATGACTTTCTTCTGGTTTGCCTAGTCTTCAGTGTGTTCGTGAAAAAATCTTTAGTAGCCTGGAGCTCCTTGATTCTCACAGCGGCCAAAATTTAATCTACATTCTTGAAGCTTGTAAATGATTTTCACTAGAAATCATATTTTGACGATAAGCAGTATAAGCAGTATCGAATAGTGTGAAAGTATAAAACGTATCCAGCTGAAACTCCAATACACTGATAATATAACTCTAATCATTTCAGTTTGAATTTATACCTTATTATTGAATTATACTTTAATTATTTGAATACAAAACAATTATATTACATTCAATATAAGACATTCTGAACTGATAATATTGTAGATTATTTTATATTTATTTTGACACTATTTTCATTGTATAAATTCAATGATAAATTAAGAACTATTTGATTGATTGAATAATGAACAAAGTTTGAAATTATATTTTACGCACTGTGGCAAATTCCTACATTGATTTGGAAACAGTGAGACCAATAAGAAGAACAAAAATTGAATTGTAAGGTTCTGAATAGTATATAACTATACCTTATCATGGAATATATATTCAAACTTACGAAAACTCGTAAGTAGAAAGATTTCATACATTTTTTCCATGAGTTACATTTCCATGTAATACATGGAAATACCATGAAGCTATGAAAATACCAAGTCCGTGTAAAATAAGTTGAGACTTGGCCCTCCATCCGAAGAAATTACAAGGTTGTCAATTCGTGTGAAATTGTAACTTTCTCAAATTTGTTATGTTTTCTCAAAAATTACTAAATAATTTAACAATTTAAAATGTCTAGAAAAAATTCTAAATAAACATAGAGCATTCTGTCCTATAGTACCGTGACGTGTCGTCCCGGAATGTGAGTGTGAGCGCTGTTATCAGGTCTAGCTGCCGTCGATATGCCAATCCAATCAACTCATCAGAGAACATTCTGTGTTGTCGTGTTGGCGAAAAGTCGGTGTGTTGAAATTAACAAAAATATCGGGGACCGAGCTTCGCTCTGGAGTACGAAAGCATAAAAACTTTATTTCGAAAGAAGAAATTATAATAACATTTATACAGAAATTTTCTATCTAATCACAGTAAATTGAGATTAATTCCCAGAGGAATACAAAAATTCCCCTCACAATGGCCCAGTTGCACAAAAAGCTGGTTAAATTTTAATCCTGATTAACTTCACGTGAACCAAATCAGAGAAGACCATTCCAAAAAGATTGATCTACTGGAATTAATCGGGATTGGAAATAACCCGGCTTTTTTGCAACCGGCACTATGTACCTGATTCAATGATTACAAAAGTTCAACAGCTGAGTCATAATTTTGACACAGTCCCACACACATGAACTCGCTCACTCACTTCCATCACCAACAGACGACGAAATAATTATTATCAGCTGTTTTTCCAAGGATGAAATAATAATTATCATTTTAATGTCCTTCAGCGAGTTTTCCCAGGGATGAGACCTAGTGCAATCGAATCTTTATATTATAAACCTACTATGTTCTGAATTTCGTGAGAATCGTTAGAGCCGTTTTCGAGATCCGGTGAAATACAACATACAAACATATAAACAGAAGTTGCTCGTTTAATAGTATAGGATAAACTACCATAATGCTGATTTCCTACAAACTTCATTTCTCACTTTTCATGATTTTAGAAATCAATCTCTTTTCAATAACATTTGTTGCAATTTTAATCATCAGATTAGAAAAGAAAAATGTGAAAAAATGTTTTCTATCAATAACTCTAAACTCCAAACTAGAATCATGGCCTTAGCTTATTGGAAGACAAAGTTAGTAGACAACAACTGTCTACTAACGTTGATGGAAAGATACATTTTCAAGATGTTCGATGTTTTTGAACGGATAGTATTATAGTCCACTAGACAGCTGATTTATGATGAATAGTCTGATTTTTAGGTAATATTGGTGTTCTTCGCATAAAACTCAAAAACTATGTATCCTAAAGCTTCGTTTACACTGTGTAACTTTGTTATATGTAACAGGTTATATGTAACTTTTGTTAAATAAATAAGTTATAAAACTTTAGTCATACAACAAAAGTTTGATAGTTTGAATTTGTAACATTTTATAAAACAAAAACATCAGTTTGTGGGTCTCCATAAGTGGCAGTCATCATGGCAACTACAGATGATGATATCGATGCTGTTCCCGTTCAATTGAAGATGAATGCCACCATAGAGCAGCTTGGTTGTGTATCAGCATACTTATTAATAGCATCAATGCTGTTCTCTTTCAAATAATGCTGACAGTTTAAAGTGGATCTCACTAAAGAGCAGTAGCAATTGGTAGCAAGACAATTTGGACGAATGTTGCTTCTACAGCCGCCCGTTTGTATGTCTCAGTATGTTACAATATTTTCTGGCTTATACACTAATTTACAATAAATGACAGTATCGCTATTTATTCAACGAATTTTGCAAAGTATAGTAATGATTAGTGAGAATGAAGATTGAATGCAATTTGAATAACGATAGTATAAAATATTGTGATGTAACTACATAAATCGGCGGTTTTTAAGTGTTTGCAAAATCTCTATGTTTGCATGTTTTATTGTAGTTCTGATTTTTCAATATATTGTTTGGATACATAAATTTTCTTGTGCTACATACAGAGTGGCCCAAGAACCTCACTTTTTCGGTTAATTTTCCTGTTTTAAGTTATCTCCGCCAAATCCTGTGATCGATGAGAAAAATTTGCTCCTGCCTTTTATTCAGATTATGAAATTCCTTATAAAATGAGATTATTTCGAACGTTCCATCTTCAATGAGTACTGAGTTACAATTTTTCAAAAATAAGTAAAATTTTAAGAAAAAATTAATTTTGATGACCCCTCAATCAATTCTTAGTTTAATGAAGAATAAATTTAGTGGAGGACACCTCAAGAATCAAAATTTCAAACACTCATAACTTTTGAAACAATGATCAGATCTCATTGTACTACAGCTCATTCTTCTCAGCACGTCAAGGCCGTTTCAATAACTGCAGAAAAGTTCAATAATTTTTTCACAGGACACATAGCAAACCTTAGCAGTAGGATTCCAAAGAGCAACCTGCTCTCTTCTGATTATTTGGAGAGGGTTGAGAAGCCAAAAAGTAATTTTTCTTTCAAGTCTGTCACTGTGGAGAAGGTCTATGCAATGATTCATAATCTAAGTAATAGTAAATGTCTAGATATTTATGGCTTAAATTCTCTTTTATTGAAAATCTCTGCGAAGTATATATGCGAAGTATTAGCCTACCTATTCAATCAATATGTTGTTAACTGTTCTGATTTTCCTCCTGAGTGGAAGAAAATAAAAGTAATACCTATTCATAAAAGAGGCTCCAAAGATGATCCATCAAACTTTAGACCAATATCAATAGTGCCTATATTTTCTAAATTATTTGAGATGATAATGCAGGAGCAACTCTCTGAGTATTTCGAAAAAAATAAATTATTGTCAGATAAGCAATTTGGCTTCAGAAAACAGTGTAGCACAAGTAAGGCTGTGCAGAAATTAACAAATCAAGTTGTAATGGATCTTGAGAGTAGGTTTCTTGTTACTTTCAGATCATTTGATATGAGTCGTGCGTTCGATACAGTCCACCATGATCTGTTATTAAGAAAATTGGAATATTATAGTTTGGAAATTCAGTCTGTTAGAGTGATTAAATCTTACTTAAAGGGGAGGAGTCAGTTTGTGTTTCAATCTGGATTTCTGTCCAGTGGCAATGATGTACTGTATGGTGTTCCTCAGGGATCCATACTAGGACCACTATTATTCATAGTTTATATAAATGACTTACCTTCAAATGTTGATTGTGCTACCAGAGAGGGTTTCTTGTTTGCAGATGACCTGGGTTTAAAAATAAAAGCTAATACCACATTAGAGTTAGATCACCTACTTGTAAATAGTACAAATATTGTGACTGATTGGTGCTCAGCAAAACATCTTACACTCAATATAGATAAAACCTGTGATATTAGTTTTAGTTATAATAATAGGTTACCAAGCAGTATATATATTGATAACAGACTGAATTGGTTCTCGCACGTGGAGTCCCTAAGTAAGAAATTATCTAAATATATATGTTAAGAAGAAATTATCTTAATATATATGTTAAGAAGATTGCGTGGAGTTGTTGATGTTGACGTTTTGTTAAATGTTTATTATGCTCAGATATTCTCATTGTTGTCTTATGGAATCATTGTATGGGGAAATTGCAGTAGGTCCATTGAGATTTTTAGGCTTCAGAAAAGGGCAGTAAGAATAATAATGAATGAAAACCAAAGATCTCATTGTAGGCCTCTTTTCAAAAAACTTAAGCTGTTGACTCTGCCGTCCGTCTATGTTATGAGCCTGCTTCTCTATATACATACGTATAAAGGGGATTTGGCTACTGGCACTGAAGTCCATAATCATAATACGAGGCACAGAAATAACATAAGAACTGAATACCTCAGGTATTCACGATCACAAAAAAGCTGGCTGTTTATTGGAGTAAAATTGTACAATTTCTTGCCACTATCTATTAGAAGCCTTTCTTGTATGAGTTTCAAAAAAACTGTTAAATTTATCCTGCAGCAAGAATGCATTTATACAGTGGCTGATTTTTATGAAATTGATTTTCGTATGTATGAATTGTGAAAATGGGTTTGTAAATTACTTTGTACTGTAGAATCGTATTGTTTCTGTGCTTTGAATTTTTTGTTTAATATTATATGTATGTGTATATGTATATATCTTTATATGTGTATGTATGTATGGATATATATATATATATATATATATATATATATATATATAATATATATATATATATGACGATTGACCATACATTTTGTTAAATGTCTTATGTCAATAAAGAAATTTCTATTTCTATTTCAAATCACGCACGCATCATAAATGAAATACGATCAAAAAATATAAAATTCATCCTTGAGTGTACTTTAACCAGTATTCAAAGCTGCGTATTGGGAAATACTTCGGATAAAATTTAAAAATCCAGTAAGGATGTGGAAAAGTATTTTCTCTTTCCAGTACAATGAAGAATACTTTCGATTCCAGTATTATTAGAAAGTTACAGCCGATATTAAAAATGATGATTCTCTAAAATGAGTCTGATATATAATAGAAACTCATGATTGATTCCAAATTGTAGACAATTCCATCCTCTACGATCTCAGTTGCCTAAAATTCATCTTGAATCACTGTTTCCCATCATAGCACTTCCTAGACCGTTAATATGAGGTCAGTATCTTCGATTTCTTGATTTTTTATGATCGAATCTTACACATTACGATCATATTCTTCCGTTTACAGTAACTAAAAGAGGAGAAAAAAATCAAATTCAATTTTAAAATTCAAGATCAAGTATTTTTTATAATTATGGGTTACCGAGCTCTGAATTATTGGTCATTTTTTTGTGTATTGAAATACTAGTTAATCTACACTCAGGAATGAATTTCATATTTTTCGATCGAATTCGACTCATGAATACTCATGAAGCATTTTTTTTGAACCCGTCTTGACGAGCTGAGAAGAAAGAGCTGTGGTACAATGAGATCTGATCATTGAGTCGAAAGTTATGAGTATTTGAAATTTCGATCCTTGAGGTGTCCTTATGCGCGTCTCTCCACTAAATTAAGAGCATCTAACGGGTGATTCTCACTAAACATGATCTAATAAACTTATATCATGGTGCGAAATCTTAATGTGATGACAATGAAGAAGTCTTTATTAAGAATTTTATCTAAAAAAAGGCAAAAACGAATTCTTGTGTCCGATTACAGGATTTTGCAGAAATAAATGAAAACTGGAAAATGAGCCGAAAATACGAAGTTTTTGGGCCATCGTGTATCTAGCACAAGGAAATTTTGCATGGAAAAATTGTTTCTGGACTTCTTTTATGTATCCAAACAATACTGAATAATATTGAATAATTAGAACTACAATATAAAATCCAAGCACATCCCCTTTTTCATGTCTATATTGACTGGCGATCGTCCCCCTGGATCCGTGCCTGCAATCACCACTGTCAATTGTCAACAACTGCCAAGCAGCTGATGATTCAGCTACTTCCCCCACCACCTATTTCAACTCCATTCTTTAACTTGTAACATGTTATAAGTAGTAAAACGTTCTACACAACGTAAACGAAGTTTTTTGTAAACGTAGTAAAACACATGTTACATGTAACAAAACGTTATAATTTTTCTTTGATCTTTACCGACTTCGTGCGGGAAATTAAAAACTTGTTATAAAACACGAAATTATGTTATAAAACTCGAAGTTACATTTGTAATAAGGTACATGAATTTATAACATTTTTGTTCAAGTTGTTATATAACCAACGTTTTATAACAAAGTTACACAGTGTAAACGTAGCTAAAGAAAAAACTTGTTATATAACATGAAATTATGTTTTAAAACACGAAGTTACATGTAACAAATTACACGAGTTTTTTTTTTTTTAATTTTTGTTAAATTTGTTATATAACCAAAGTTTTCTAACAATGTTACACAGTGTAAACGCAGCTTAAGGACTTGATTGTCTTATAACAAATAAAAGAGCTTACATAATTTCCCCACAATATTCATTCTACTTTTATTTATATCTCCTCTAATTTACGAGATATCCGCTCTTGAAGCTGTGACATTTTTGAAAAAACACGTTTGCCACAAATTTCTTCCTATTTTCGCTCTTATAACTTTTTAAAAATCGACGGGAAAAATACATGCTGATTATGAGTTTATAAATCATTGAATTCTCTTCAATTTTATGTATAATTTCACGCTTCTACGAATTTCCCTACACATTTTGCAACAGCTTTAGTGTAGAGTGTGAAATCTCCATTTTTGCAACAATAGACCAATTGACAAAGGAATTTGGAGGGAATGTTTTAAACAAAATTGATGACTATGCAGCTCTGTTAAGACTAGTTAGGAGGAGAACATATCAAAAGTCCCCATTCCTAACTCATGTGCTAAGGGGATGAGGGTGGTTTAAAAGGTGCATTTTTCAGCGTTTTGCAACCATGCTCATATCTTGAGAACAATGCGTTCAACGGACATAACTAACTATTTAAAAATAAAGTTCTATCAAAGATAATAATTTTATTATTATTAAATTCATTTTGCTATAATGATGATTGATATTGCTCTCGCAGAATTGTGATACATCATTTGATTAGCAACTGATCTTTGTGTTTTGTTTTTAGATAATACAACAACGGAAAGAACTTCGAGAAAGAATGAAAAATATGAAACGAAAAGTGGTCTATCAACCAGTAAAAAGGAAAAAGAAACAACAGAGAACTCATCAGGATTATTCTGATAATGAAGATTCTGATTTCGATCAGGAAATGGCCGATGAGATGATGATGGCTTTGTATAATATGAAACGTGACAGAGACTGTGATTACAAACCAACTTCGAAAATCGTCATGGATCACGATGACGATCCTGAATTTTCGCCGTGTACCCGTCTCAGAAGAAAATCAAGTGGCTCGATGCCACCTTCGATAGGTGAAGAAGCATCAGAGGCATCACAAGTAACCACAGAGAGTGTAATATACTCCACAACCAACCCAACACCAAGGATAAAAACAGAAATCGATTGCGAAAGTAATCAGGAATCTCGTCCGCGAATCCTACACAACAGCGTAACCAATGAACAACAAGTAGTTACAGCAAAATACATGGATTGTACAAATGTACCAAAGATAAAACAAGAAACCGTTGATCCTGAGCCACTGTCATGCTTGTTAATCAGTAGTGTCCGAACCGACTTCCAGGAGTTTTCAACCGATAATGAGCCAATTATATCCCAGCCCAACGTGCAGTTCAAAACTGACATAACTAACGCAAAAGACCTCAAAACAGGTGAGGTATATTTTTTGTTTTCCTATTTGAATTTAGAATGTGATACAGTATCTTCATTCATACCTTGTTTCTGATTTGAATCTTTTCCAAAGTTATTTTTTCCATATTTTTATCGACTTTCTTCGTTAACAGGAGATACGTTACATTGTTGTCTGAAAGATTTTTTGTAACAGTCATCCTGCAATGCGGATGACACTAATCTCAAATGACAACCCCGCCAAGCTGTGTAGAACCAGCCTGCAATGCGGCCTTAGGTTTAAGCTGATTGAAGTCCAGAACTTATAAATCCCGAGCTCGGAAACCGGCCCTAAGAGTTTTAGAAACCGGACATTCGTCTACTAATTTTAATTACCGAGAAATGACGCCACATTGTCTGTTCATCACAATGTTCTGTTGAATTATATTTTAAAGGGAGAGATTAGGTTTATATTTTTAAACGGCAATATGTTTATATTTTTTTTAAATATCTTGATAGTTTTATAATAAACACAAACAACGAATTTGATTGATCAGCTTTTTTATCACATTTGAAATTTGGGAAAAATGAATGTCGCCAGACAAAAATGGCGGTCGACGTCGGCAGTTTACGCACAATTCAAAATCCACCTTTAGATGTATTTATTATGTTCACGTCGGCTTATAAACTTGACTTTTGTCGAGTGTAGTAAACACTTTTTGAAAATTACTTTTTTCACTTGTTGAAATAATATATTCTACTATTATATATTATTTGGAGTATGAATGACCGTGGTCTAGAGAATAGAGCGCATTAAATAACTCTCCCTTGTTAAGTGATTGTAACAGTAGGGAAGCCCATTGACGACTCAAATCTATATTATTAGGCGAGATGCAACTTTCGTCAGGACTTTCTAGCAATAAAAGCAATGCAAATATGCTTATCAATTAAATGAGATATTGTTTCATGTTCTCTTTATTTTTATCCCATGTTCCATGATTCGTTTTGGTTTAGATCATACATTTGTTATGTATTAATTTAATGTAATTTCAATTGTATTTTTCCAGTATCCAACAGTGATAAATCAGTGCAAACTGAGGACGCACCGAAGGAATGCAATGAAAAAGACCTGCTGATCGATCGCTTGAAGATGGAGAACATGTTCCTGAAGGAGAAGCTGGCCGATTTGGAAAAAGTGATCGGTTGCAGGCAGCATGTGGGTAAGGCGGCAAAACACTCCTCATCAGCTGTAGCAAATGAAACAGCCGATTCAGATTCAGATTGCGAATTGATTTGTGTAGAAAAAGTTGAAATGAAGTACGAAACAGTCGATATTGACTCTGATTAGTTCATCATGCAAACCTAATTTTCAATAATTTAATCATTACTATATTAATATGATTTGTGTAGACTGGTGATTTTGCATGCACATATAGAAGCTGGATCTTTTATTTCTGAATATTAGTTTCATAACCAGTTGAATTTAGCCACCGTGAAATGGCGTTAATTGGTTCCATTGACATAATATTACGCTGATTACATTCAACTGTAATTTTGAGCAACTGACCGGAAGGGTAGGGCCAGACGTGCATATTTTTGCAGTAGAATGTTATGCCAAAAAAGGCAAAATTGAAAATATGATGGGAATGTGACCAGAAGCGCTGTGAATAGACGCACTGTAAATAAATAGACGCACTTTCTGACTATTATACAGGGTTGGGACAATTAAGTATGGATAATTTGAAGTTGCAGCTACAAACTCATTTTCAAACGAAACTCAAGGTTTTTTTCAGTGTTTACCTCTAATGTTGTAATTTTAATGTAGAGGGGAAAATTGTATCATTGATTACGTGAGAAAATGGCATCCGTTATGTCCACTCTATCATTTAGACGGTGTGGCGCTTGTCCATACTCCTCTGAAGCGTTGCACGTGGTATTGCTCGAATTTCTTTTGTTGTAAATGTGTTGCCTTCCAATTTCTGGTGATGTATTCAAGTGCTTTCAGATAGCCCAAAAAGAAAAAGTCAGAAGGTGATAGGTCTGGTTACCGATAAGATCACTCCACGCAACGAAGGCGTCCAGGGGAGGTTGTCTTAGAAATTGCATAGCTTCTCTCGATGCTTGGCATGTTGGCACTTTACAGTATTAATTGAGATTGATATGTCGACTTGTCAATAATTGTGACAAAACATCGTTAGACAACGATTTGAATTAAAAGTGACGTTTTGTCAGGACCAATAATAAAGTTTCCACTAATGCCACACCAAACAGTTATATTCACCATTTCTATGAATGCAGCAATTAACTCAACTAAAAAGCACGGTCTTTATGTATCAACGTTTGCTTCAAGGCAAGATTATCTGTTGGACGGCATTCCGTCATCTCGCAACGTCTACACAAGAGTTTAGGACAAAGACGGCCGTAATTACACACACGCTTTTTTGTACGTATTCAAAGTTACAATTCTTTCCTCTCTAGTAAAATGTCAACACTGAAGAAAAAATTGAGTCTCCTTCAAAAATGACACTGTAACTTTTCCATTTTTATCCAAATTATCCATACTTCATTGCATTATGAACCATTTTTTTGATGGACAGTTTACTGCCTGTCTGGCCCTACCCAAAGTGTTTCTACCCTTGAATCGACCTTGAGAATCGACTTGAGAACCTTAAGAACTTGAAAAACTATCCAATGTAAAACCTGCGCAATATATTGTCCGGCTGTGTTGGCTGCTTTGTAAAACGATTAATTCGTGATAGAAGTTAATGTTTGTAAATATTAAATAATAATTATTTGTTAGCACCAAGAATATTTTAGAACATTGTAGGCTATTGTTCTGTGTGAAAATGTAACTATCACTTGTTAGATGCAATTATACTCTAGAATATTGCATTATTTATTTGTAATGCCTTCTATAAATCGTGATTACTTCTGCAAATAAAAATAATTTAGTTTAAGATTTAATTCAGACCATTTTAATTTTAGATTATTCTGATATTTTGAATTCAACAAGTAATTAGATTCAATAAATCAATCATCTGGTTATGCTAGTTATAAATAATTAGGGCAGAAAAAGCAAAAATACTTTTTCTTTGTTTAACAGTTAGCTTATAAAATGAAGTGAATAATAGAAGTGGTTGGTTGTATCGTTGAAACAATACAAACATTGAAAGCTTTCTGGTCGTTTTTGGTTTATTCCGAAACGGTAATTAGTCTTGAATTCGGTACATCACCGAACACTCCTCGACACGAATAGGTTTCATTAGGCTTGTTTCACATGTATACGGTTTAGTTTGTTTTCGGTCAATCCCGAAAAGTGTGAAACGAATTAGTTTTGAATTGGGTAAGGTACCGAGTAGAAACCACACACCCCTCGACACGAATAGATTTCATTTCATCAGGTTCAAATTAGTTATCAAGGTACAGCAAACAAGTGAAATCTTTCACAAACGCTCGGTTCAGTTACTTTTTAAACCTGATAATGAGTGGATCATCTATTTTGAAATTTAATAAATTGAGTAGGATAAAAGTTCGTCAAATGTTGAAATGGATCGACTGCTTCCTGCAGTGCGATCTAAACCAAAGTGTGGTGGTACAGAACATGTAACAAATAAAAAATATTAGTATAATATAATACAAAATATAATATCTAGTATAAAGTAAATAATCCACATCAGAACAGCTGGAATCTTCTCCATTGATGATCGATATTCACTATGGGAGAGGCGACTGGAGCATGTATTCAGAATGAAAATAAAAAACCTAATAAGAACCCTGTGAGATATAAAGGTCTCAATTCGTTTTCGGCAGCGACCGAAAACTAACCGAGCCGAACGTAATCGTATATGTGTGAAACTGACCTTAAAAGTGGAAATTATCAAATTCCCAAAGCAAGTTGAGATAATTCTATCCATCATTTGTATTTTCATGTCACAATAAATTATTTATTTATTTATTTCAATGACAATTACAAATCATAATTATAATAAATATAATAATTATAGTATTTGTAGTTAATTTTGAATTTTTAAATATTAAAAAAGTATATATTACAGTAATTATTTTAAAAGAATAGAATAAGGAGAGCGCTACGGGTCCTAAAAGAGGAACAGTACTTACTAGAACTGTACAGAAGTGCCAGGCTTGATGTTCTGAGACCTCTCAAGTCGCACCTACAGGTTTTATAACTCGTATAATACCAAACAATAACTTGCCTATTACAAATTATGATTTTCCATTATTAATTAACAACATACATTCAACTCAATATGAAACAAAAAAACAATTATTCTCTTTTTATTCATTTATAAAAATATTCATAAAAACTATTTTTCTTATTCATCGGTTTTTATATGCTTACATGGATTTTGTATTTTAAAACTCAAACATATTTGTTATCAATAACTCCTACTCCTACTGTATTCACGTGAAGTTTGAAAAATGAATTGTAATAGCATGTGTGATTAATACTCGAATTTGACTTTGACCGGGTGAATATAAACGAGTAGAACAAGTAAATTTTCGATCGGACAGATAACAGACAAGTAAACGCAAAATTCAAAGGGAATAGAACTTTTTACTCGCAAGTAAATGCTTGTGAGTCGAGTTGAACTATAAAGAAGTGCCTAAATTGGTGTCAGTAAGCGGGAGCAAATGCTTCCATGGCAAGAAGATACTTGTAAATTCATACATGGTAGCCTGGTACAAGACTTTTCCTACTAGTGCAGAGGTACCCAAACTTTTTTGACCCACGGCTCCCTTTGAGTACAGATAAAGCTTGGCGGCGCACCTAGTATAATTTATTTATATCGCATTGCATTATTTATTATGATAATTTTTTCAGTCTATATTCTTAATAGTGATTTATTATTAACTTACTTTACGTAAGATTGTTAATATATTTTTCACGGCACACACACAGACTGATCCGCACTGTTTTATAGTGTGATTCTATGATAGACAACGGCGGTGCACCTGGCACTAGTTTGCGGCGCACATTTTGGGAACCTCTGTACTAGTGAATAGTGTATTTAACGAAATAACGACGTTGTGAACAAAAATTGTCTGTACTTTTTTATGTAATTTATGTGCCAGCATGTTGACTACATTGTTTTCATCAGATTTTGAACTTAAAAAATTTGCTCCCCATGCCAATAATTTTATTTGTTTTTTTCCAATTGCACTTAATCGGATTTCTTCTGCATGAAAAATCTTCCAGATTTGAAGGAATTCATGAGTTTTGTGATTTGTGAAACAATTTTTGGTTTCCCAGCGTTGTCGAAAAATTGTGCTGCTAAACATGACTACGCCTTCGCTTATTCAAATGAAATTTTCGGTAAGATGGATTCAGTAAAGTAGTATAGTTTTTCATCAGGGCTCTAAAAATAACCCTACTATCACAGCCAGCGTAGTTTTATTCGTCGTAGCAAAATAAATAAACGTAATGAGAATATACTCGCGAGAAAATAATTGCAAGCAAACCGTTCCAGAAGTTCCGTAATCTCAGAAGTTCATTCTCATCTGCTCATTATAAAAAGTTTAAAAACTTTGTAGACTTGACTTGCAAGTCAAAAACTTTTCCTACTCGTTTTATTCATCCGGCCCTTTGTACGGTGAATCTTGAATGATTTACTTGATTGGAGTAATTATAAAGTCAGTTATTAGAAATTAAAAATTGTAAAGCATGATATTTATAACATGTAATTTATTTTGTTTTATATCAATACAGTGTTTCTGAAGTAGACCGACCAACTCCTTGACTTGTTTACCTACATCAAAGTTACTTATTTGGCATATTTCCCCCATTAGCCATTATCTATGAAGGTACATATTTCTAATTGATTTTATTCCATTTCTCAGCTAATTTTGTATAAGAATTGATCATTTCTCATGAGACTGCCAGATATTTATAAAATTGAAAATTTGATGAATGTGCAATTTTCTTCCATCACAATCTCTGTAAGAAAGAATTTTAGGACCTATATTTTCTGGGTTTTTTATGTTAGGAAACCTCTAACAAAGTTTGTTGGTCTATTTTAAAAACACCCTGCATAATCGTATAATCAAAGCTGTAGTTGATTGTCACTAGTTGAGTTTTATTGAGAAAATGCTATAGTATCACATTACAGTCAAGCTTTCTACCATTCAGAGAAAAATATTTAAATATTTCAGCTTTATATTTCTGTATTTAAATAATTGTCATTAGCAACAGAAATATGCATTTGGATATGTTTTTATATACATTTTGAAACACAGCCAACTCTATGGATGACTGTGATGTTAGTATTATATTATTTCATTTTATCCTGAAATATTAACGCAAAAAGTAAGATTTTGTTGCATATCATGAATTTCGAATAAAATGTAAAAACATGATTAAATATTGTTGTTCATGTGCTGTCTACAAAATGTTTTTATTCCTGGTTATTATTTTCTAATTGCATTTACCCTATAGTCGGATTTGTGAATATGTTAAAATATTTTTCCTACAGTTACCTTGAAAAGTGACCATTCCTGCACTGATTACAGAACGCAAAGAATCACTTTTCCGCTCTAGTGCGCAAAGTATTACTTTGTGTACTCTTAATACTTTGCGTATTATCTTGCAGCCATCCCAATCAGCTGTTGACATTGTTGGCGTGTATTTTGAATGCGAATTTGTTCTATCTATATTTTTTCTGATTTTCGAATAAATAGAAAGGAGAACTCCTTAAATTATAAATTTTGAATATTATTAATTATTCATTATTTCAAATAATATTTTTTCCCTGATTATTCAGGAGAGCCTACTATGCTAAATCGTTTTATTTCAATTTGTGACAAACTTGTAGCGAAATTTTACGTAACTGCCAATCCAGATGATTTCCAAAACGAATACTTGTATTCTACTATTCTTGCCCGTATTAAAAGCCCAGCTCTTGACATTGTTACTAGTTCTAACACTTATGCATGGCCTGACGTAAGAAAAGTTTTGATCAATAGTTACATGGACAAGAGAGATTGCTTTACTCTCAATCTTGAAATGGCTGAACTAAAACAAGAATCAGGTGAATCACCCTTTTCATTCTATGAACGAATCCAAAAACTTCTGAATTTACAGATTCGTATTTCCGAAACAAACAACCTACAATATCAGAAGTCATGTGTCAGTATGTAAATGGATTAGCACTTAGAGTATTGCTAAGAGGATTAAGAGAGCCTCTCGGGTCTCTCATGAGAACCAAAAATCCCAGTTCGTTGGACAGTGCTCTAAACATGCTATCCAACGACTTCCAGTTCAAATTTGGTTTCTTTCAAGACCACTCTAATTTGAAAAAGCCTAACACTCAAATCCAACACAAAAGTAATCCCAGCTATCAAATGCAAAACTATCCTCAGAGACAACAGTTCTATCACACTCAAAATCAGAAAGGTCAATTCTTTCAAAACAAAAATCAACACTTCCAAAATCAACACATGAACAGACCTCAACAACATTTTCAAAACAATCAACCCAAACCACAGTATTTCAACACAAATCAGCCAAGAGCTCAAAATCCAAACTACAACCAACCAAGACCCCAAAATTCGTATCAACCAACGCCAATGAGCATTTCCTCAATCAACAATCGTCCCCAAAAAAGACCAAGACTGTTTCAAATGACAGGTCGACCAATTGACGAAATGCAAAATGATGAGTTTGATAATAATTTCGGAGAAAACGCTCAGAAAGAATTATCAGACGAATTCAAACAGCTCTCCGTTGAAAACGAAAATGAAACGTATTTCCAGCCAGCCGAACAAACCGAATCAGAGTGTTTTTTAGAGGATACGAGCCTCGAAAGAAATTTTCAATTATGAACTTACAAGATGACAAGAATGAACTTCCCTACTTCATTGATCCTAAAACAAGATTTAGAGTTCTAATCGACACAGGAAGCACTAGGTCATTCGTGAAGAACTTCATAGGTATGGAATGTTACAAAGAAAACTTGATAGAAGACCCTTTTGAAGTAGCAACAGCGCATGGTATTTCACAAGAGAAATACAGTACAAAGATTTCTTTATTAGGAAAATCGAAACACACGTTCTATCTTTTTGATTTTCATAAAAACTTTGACCTTCTTCTCGGACTTGACAATATGAAAAAACTTAAAATAAATTTGGATTTCATTAATGACAGTATTGATTTCAATGGAATGAAACTACCTATTTATTATTTTAACGCTGAAGAAAATGATTCAAAAGTGAAGTCAACGAACCCTACCAAAAATCAAATAACACAAATAAAATCATTTCTGATAAAAGCTAGAACTCAATCCATTATAGAAATTCCAATTGAAAATATGAATGAAGGTGAAGCTATAGTATCATACAAAAACATTTCCGGACTTGAAATTCCTCAGTGTCTAGTGAAAGTGAAAGAAAACAAAGCCTATTGTTCTATTTTGAACCCCACTACGTCAGACAAGAAATTTACCATTCACAAACCAATGTCAGTCGAATCGCTTGAAAACTATAATTGTATTAATCCAAGTGAGTTACGTAATCATAATGCATGCAATAATTTGAATCTACTCCATCACAAAACTAACAAAATCGATCTATCAAAAATTAGAACCAATCATATGAATGCCGAAGAAGAGCAAGCTATTTTACAGGTGATTAAAGATTACTCAGATATATTTCACATTGATGGAAATCCTTTGACTTTCACGAATGAAATAAAGCATATCATAAGAACCACCGACGAAATCCCGGTCTATACAAGAAGTTATCGCTACCCTGAAATCTATAGAACTGAAGTAAATCGACAGATTGATGAAATGTTGGAACAAAAAATAATTCAACCCTCCAATTCACCTTGGAATTCACCAATATGGGTCATTCCAAAGAAACAAGATGCTTCTGGTAAAAAGAAATTTCGACTTGTAATTGACTATCGCGGTTTGAATTCTAAGACTGTAGACGATAAATTCCCACTTCCTAATATTACGGATATTCTAGACAAATTAGGAAGAGCACAGTACTTCACTACCCTAGACTTATTCTCTGGCTTCCATCAGATAGAAATGGATCCTAGCAGTATTGAAAAAACTGCATTCTCTACAGACACGGGTCATTACGAATTTTTACGAATGCCCTTCGGTCTCAAAAACGGTCCACCCACTTTCCAAAAAGCTATGAATAGCATACTAAGAGGACTCCAAAATGAATTGTGTTTAGTATATTTAGATGACATTATTATTTATTCAACTAGTTTAGAAGAACACATTGATCGACTAAGACAAGTATTTGAAAGGTTAAGACAATCCAACTTCAAAGTACAACTTGATAAAACAGAATTTTTGCGTAAAGAAGTTAGTTTTCTCGGACACTTAGTGACACCAAACGGAGTTAAACCAAATCCTGACAAAGTCGAAGCGATAAAAAGATATCCTATCCCTAAAACAACGAAAGAGATAAAAGGATTTCTTGGACTTCTAGGATACTATCGAAAATTCATTAACAACTTTGCTCATTTAACAAAACCTCTAACTAAATGTTTGAAAAGAAATGCTAAAATAGATATACAGGACCCAGAGTACATTAAGTGTTTTGAAACTTGTAAGAATATCCTTACTAACGAACCAATCCTTCAGTATCCTGATTTTGAAAAACAATTCAACCTTACAACAGATGCTAGCAATATAGCTATTGGGGCAGTTCTCAGTCAGAACAAAGACGGTGCTGATTTGCCTTGTGCATATGCAAGTAGAACCCTCAATGAAACTGAAATGAACTATTCAACTATTGAAAAAGAACTTTTAGCGATAGTTTGGGCTACCAAGTACTTCCGCCCCTATCTCTATGGTAGAAAATTCAAAATATTCACTGACCACAAGCCCCTACAATGGTTATTTTCTATGAAAGAACCGAATTCAAAATTATTAAGATGGAGACTGAAATTAGAAGAATTTGATTATGACATATGTTACAAAAAAGGAACAGCAAATCAAAACGCAGATGCCCTTTCCCGAATTCAGTTGAATAATAATAACACACACAACCAAAACTCACCCAGATTATTCAGTGATATTGATGCGATTATAAATGAAGCCATTGAAAATGTAGTGAATATCATACCTAACGAGGATGCACAATCTATGATAGCTAACGTGGATGATAACGAAACGTTATTTCAAAGATTAGAAAATGAAACCGGTACAGATGATAATGAAACCCCATTTAGAGGATTTGAAAACGAAACCCCTTTTCGAGGATTCGAAAATGATGAACCAGATTTCATAGGTCCTGCTGAAGATGAGTTCATAGAAAATAATTCTCATACGCAACATTCTAATTACGAAAGTAACACATCAGTAGAAATACCAGTTTCAGATGACCCAGTTAACTATGCTAAAAACCAAGTCATATTGAAGCTTGTGAGCAATAACCCAAAGAAAGTCACTATTCATAAAATATTCGATAGTAAAACAAGAATGATAGTAGAGATATCTGAGAATAATTTCGATAAAAATGTGATTGACTTCGTGAAAGAATATTTAGTGCCTAATGTTAGATATAGCTTGTATTTTGAAAATGAATTCTATGAAAGATTTGCTTCAGTGATTGCCAAAAATTTTAAATTTTCAAAACTCATACTTGTACGATGTAAAGTTAAAGTACTTGATGTAACACATGAAGATGACAGAATAGAAACTATTGATAATTATCATATTGGAAAAACGAATCACAGAGGTATACAAGAAACGTACGATAAGATAAGAAGAAAATACTATTGGCCCAACATGAAAAATTATATTCAAAATTTTATTAACAAATGTGAGATATGTCTCAAAACAAAGTACGAACGAAATCCACTTAATTTAGAAATGAACTTGACACCGACAGCTACAAGGCCGCTTCAAATCATTCACGTGGACAGTATAACATTTGAGAAAAAGAAATTTCTCACGATCATTGATAGTTTTTCAAGATACGCACAATGCTATCCAATAACAAGTTGTAACAGTGTTGAGGTAGCAGACAAACTGCTTAGTTTCTTTTCCCACCATGGTATCCCTCAAACTATAGTTGCCGACAATGGATGTGAATTCAATAATGGCTTAGTAAAGGAATTGACAGAATTGCACAAAATCAAAATGCACTGGATAAGTACTCAACATCCGCCTTCAAATGGCTTAGCCGAACGTTTTCATTCTACGATAATTGAGCACATCAGAATATTCAATAATCGCGACGAGTTCAAAACAGAAACAATTGAAAGTAAAGTAAAGTACGCCGTAATTGCTTATAACAATAGCATTCACTCGGTTACAAAACTGACACCTTTGGAAGTTTTATACGGACACATAGAATCTAATCCTATTCTCGAAATTGACATTCAGAACAGATTTATTAACGAATATGTTAATAATCACAAAGAAAAAACTAAACGACTATTTGACCATATACAGGAAATAAACCAAAGTAGAAAAGAACATGTCATCAACGAAAGGAACAAAGATCGAGAAGAACTACCAGAAATCCCAAAAGAAGTTTATGTGAGGAATGTACAAAAACAAAGTAAAACAAAAAATAAATTCAACAAAGAAACTCTCCTATCAGTGAATCGAGAACTTAAAACTGCCAAAATAAATCCCCGACATCATAACACTAGAGAGAAAATTCATTTATCCAAGATAAAAAGACCTAGAAAGTTTAAGAAACTGAACAAAGATCAAACTAATGAGAGAACTGAACAAGTAACAACCGATCCTAATTCAAATCCTGTTCTTCCAGGTTCCTCCTCTGCCTAATGAGTATGGCGAATCATTCTTCTAAAGCTGAAGAATTCAGGAATATAAGTAGTAATCTAGGAATAATTGCAGCAGATTTAGGCTCTGCAAAGTTAGAGATTTCAAAACACACTTTTATCCACTATTATGAACTAGAAAGTATTTTTGATCATGTTGATAATTTGAATATGTATTATGATAAGGTATCTGAAAATATTAGAAATAAGATTCCAATAATGGAAAATGTAGAATATATAACTGATAATGGTAGTAAAGCAAGAGATATAGTAAACTATTTGAAATTTATTAATCATACTAGGAATGTAATAGAAGATAAGTTAGATATCATAAGTGTGACTAATGATAAGAGATCTAAAAGAGGACTATTGAATGTCATAGGAGCCGCAATAAAATTTATTACTGGAAATTTGGACTCGTATGATGGTGAAAGATACGATTATTTACTTGAACATTTGAAAACTAATCAAAACAGTTTGATTGATCAAATATCAGCCCAATATTCATTGAGTTCAGAACTTATTGCTGAATTTAATCAGACGTTGAACATTGTTAATTATAATTTTAATGAGTTGGAGAATAAATTTAAATTTGTAAATGATAAACTTAGCGACTATGTAGAACTAGAGAAATTTAGAGATTTGCTGAACCAGTTGAATATTTTATATAACATTGTATTAAGTTTGATCCAAGACATTGAAAACTCTTTAACATTCTGAAAATTGAAAGTTTTACATCCTAGCATTATTTCAACTAAAGAATTGTTTTATCAGATAACCAAGATTGCTGGTTACTATCAGAATAAATTACCATTGAAACCTGAATTGAAAAATATGTGGGAATTCGAAAATTTGATAAATGTAAACTGTAAACTAACGTCTAAGGAAATCATTTACTTTTTGAACTTACCAATCGTAGATGAATCAAATTATAACTTATACAAGTTGTTTTCTGTACCTAGTATGTTTCAAAATGGATATGTAACTATTGTTCCTAAGGTCAGATACTTACTCAAGTCAAACGATAATTATAATAAGAAAGAAATATCAATTGGAGGTCTAACTAGTGAATGCACTAGAAAAACAAGTTCAAATTTTATTTGTTCTGTAGAAAGTTTATGTAATGACAAATTGAAATGTGAAAAAGAAATTATTGAATCAGGAACTACATCAAACTGTAAATATAGTAAGATGAAAATAGGTAATAGTATTGTAAAATGGATTCCAGAATTGAATAGCTATTTGTGTATCTTTCCAAATGAAGAAAACATAAAAATTGACAAGCAAGCAGAAACGATAACAAAATCTGTAAAAGGAGTTTATTTAATTAATAGCAACAACAATACATATTATTATAATGGTAAAATACTTAATCATTTGTCTGAATCAAAATATCGACCTAAGTTATTGAACCTAGACAACGTTATCAATAGTATGAATGAAGACCAAGAACCAGAATTCACAATTAATTTAGAACATCTTAATTTTAATCCGATTGCTGTTAACAAGTACACCCCCATAAGGGAAGAAAGTATTTTAACTACAAACATAAGTTTTTGGACAATTATTTTGTATGTAATTTTTATTCTAATGTCAATTGTTCTATTGTATCGTTATCTAAGTAGAAAAGTTTCAACCAATGTAAACATTGTTGACAACCCTACCCCCGAAGTTCTTTTTAGGGATGGAGGAGTTATATAGCTAATTACTTATATAGTCAGCACTCCTCATTCCATTATTGTTGATGTAGCATAGTTGTAGTGGAAGGTAACATTGTATTTAGTAGTCAGTTCCAAGCTAGCGGACATAGCGGACGGAGCTCTATCGCGAGATATAAAATTATTGTAATATGTGGTTAAAAAATAAATTCATTTTTAAAAAGACTATTTGATTAATTGCAATCTTAACTTAAATTGATTGGTTGAAACATTATTTAGAAATTAAGATTTACTCAAAATTATTTAAATTTTCAAATTAATTGGATTGATTTAATTTTTAATTTGAATAAATTATCGATCATTAATTTCCAAGATTATCAAGTTTAAAATAAATTAAAGTTGTTATTAATAACAACATTATACAGACAAACATTTGATGGATTTCAGCCATCATTTTACCCATAATTACCCACTTTTCATATTCAATGGTAACTGTAGGAAAAATTTAATGTGAAATACGTGCGCAAAGCTCCTCTGCTGCACTCAAGAAGCCATTCCGCCCTCGCCTACGGCTCGGGCGTAAATATTTCATTCGGTGCAGCAAACTGACACTTTGCGCACTAGTTGCACAAATAACTATTTTGCCATACTTACTCAATTGTAGCTGTTTTCCATGCATCAAATCAAGCCGGTGAACAGCTGTTTGCAAAACAAGAAAACATGTGATTTTCATTACAGCATACTATACTGTAAAGAGATCATATGTTCTCTTTACAGTCGAGTATGTTAGGACTCTAGTGAGTCCTAATAGCATTTGAGTAATAATTAATATACCAACTCAAATAATTAAAGAACTCATTCAAGGAGTATCAAGTTATAAGAACTCATCTGAAATCTTATAATTTAGGCCTTTATTTATTTGAGCTCGAAGGGTCTGTCTGTTATGAACTAGGCGCTACGGGCTAGGTCATGTTTATAGAATACAGTAGCTCGAGCAGCAGCAGGTAATGGTTCTGTTTCTCAGAAATATTATTCTTTCTCAGATAAGTATGACAAAAAATATTGTACGTAACTTGTAAGGTAAGGTATTTACCGCATTCGTATGATAATTCTGCCCTCAACTACGTTTCGGGCAGAAACAATCATACTTATGCGGTAAATTATCGGTACCGGACTTGTTACGTAAAGTACTATTTCAATGCAATTTAGTTAAAGATTCTGTCTACAGAATTTATTGCAATATCTCTCAAGTCACAAAAAGGGCTGATTTATAGCTATCTCTAATTAATTCAGTTGAATTGCTTTGTGCTGTGGAAAAAATATTTTTCCTTTCATTACACTTATACACGATTTTTTGAACTACTCAATAACTCACTGAGATAGGAGAAGAAGAAGAGAAGAGGAAGGAGAAGAAGAGAGGAGAGGAAGGAAAAGAAAGTAGTAATAATAGTCAATAAGCTTCTGAATGGATCAAAATAAGTGTTTCCTTCCTCTCTGTAAACATCTGAGTATGCAACTCTGGTTTGCGCACAGGCATTTGTCCATGCAGATCATTTTCTATAAAGTTATTTTGCTCAGTGTATTCATGAGATTGCATTGTTTTTATTTTTTGTATTAAAACTGTGTCTGAGTTCATACGAGTTTTATTTTGTAAATTGCATTTTTTTAATAAATATTTTTCTCTCTGACAGCAATATTATGTTTTAGTCATAAAAGCTCTAAAAAGTTATGCTCAATACTGGCTCACTGCTCATCCCGTTCTCGCATATTGCTATAGTGAGGTCCACATTATAATGGAAGTGAAGAAAGATAGGAGAAAAACGTTGCCAAGTCTCTCCATTTTGCCACTGACTGTACACAGCTGTTACTCAATTTATCCCATTAAATTTGATCTAATAATAATTATCATTACCTTGAAAAATTAATCAATTTAATGTCAAATTAATCAAGAATATATATTTTTTCATAATTTGATTCAATAATTTGCTTTCATAACTGAGATCAGATTTTATTTTTATACAAATCTGAAATGGCGGCTAATTCAAAAAGCTGTGTGATATAACTTACCAATCAGAATTTCAAAACAACAGAAATCAAGTTATTTGGTAGACATTCTATTCCATTTTTTTTAAATAATAGAAAAATAGAAATCTCATTTAAAATAAGTAATTTAAATGGAAATAATTCTGAAATAACCTTTCAATATTATTTATACCGGTACGAGTAGGTCTAACCTATACGTGTAGGCTAACTGAAGCATGGATGAAGTCTAGGATGGTTAGTTATCAACTTTTAAAATGTCAATTCAGGTATTTTAATTTGTGTTTCTCATACAGTAATGTCTAAAAATTATTCAATTGTTTCAAAAATACATTTTAAATCAATTATACGACTTGTGTACTAGAGTATTTTGATAGAATGGTGGCTGAGAATTTTGTCTACTTTTGTACAGTCACTGTCAAAAGTAACAATAAAATATTCTGGCAAACAGACAACATTGCAAAGCTAGAGAGAGATAGCGTTATCTGTTTTGTTGTATGATAGAAAAGGACAGCAACAGTATTGTCAATTCTACACTGCCATTATGAATAATCTATTTATAACACAAAAGGCTGTAATTAAAACCATACTCCGCAAACCCAGAGACTATCCCACCCAGCAAGTCTTCAGGGATTTCCATGTTATGACCTTAAGACAAATATATCTGAAAATATTAATAAAATACATAAATAATTATAAAGATAACTTTGAAGAGGCTGATAGGCCGACATACTCACTCAGACCAAATAGTACAAGGAAATTCAAAATGTTTCATAGTAGTCTAAGTTTGTTGTGTAGACAGCTTATGCACATTAGCACAAAATTCATCAATTTAGTACCGCCTTTATTTCTGACACATCATAAAAGGAATGGTCCAAACTAATGGATTTGTATGAATTTTTTCATGAATTGAGTTTTATTTGAATTGACATTTTCATTGAATAGCCTAGCAAGTACATCATCATCCTGATCTCTTCTTTCTCTTGTATTTTTCTCTCATTCATGTTCTCCTTCTTTCTTATTTCATTTATTTTTTTTCTACTCCGGTTTGTTTCATTTGTATAAATTAGATCAACTAAATCAATAACTATATTATTAGGGTTAGAATAAAGACTCCCACCAGCGAGCAAGTTTTACTTTTGCTGGTGGTGCCATGGCGAATATTGTTTTGTTAAGGAAAAAAATGTATTCTTATTCATAATAATCACTTGTTAAGAATTTTTAACGAAATTGTATTTTGTTTTTTATGGCAATAAATTTTGTTTTTTCTTATTTTGATTATAATGTGGGCCTCCCTATAGTTTAAACGCACACATTTTGATTTACAGTTTTGGCTGGGAAAGGTCAGAAGGCCTGCTTCGGTTGGCATATTGGCACTAATATCTGTTTTAAAAGGTGCTTTTGTTTCCTACTGAATTTTAGCTTCTTGTATATATTTTTTCTTTCATCTCTTAATTTGAATTTTTCTCCAATGAGAAGTCACCGGGTTATCCGCAGGTCCCTATTATCAACATGATCCATACAATGAATGTTGGATTTTTCTATTGATTTGCATTTATTATTTATTTATACATTCTGTAATAATTCTGCTATCATAGATAAATAAATTCAACCAACACTAGTTTTATCTACTATCAAAAGTTGTTTTATCTTTGGCTATTTATTTTAGTTTGTTATTCTTCGTTATTTATGTTAGAGTATAGTTGGTTGCATCTAATAGAACTTTATTGCTCATCTTGTAAAAATATTTTTTAAAGAAGATATATATATATATATATATATATATATATATATATATATATATTGTTCTGAACAAAGCTCAGGCTAGAGCTACTAGTGGACTGTAATTTACTATTCAAATAATCAAATACAAACAAGGGGCAAAATTTAATCTTCAATTTGAGCCAGGTTATTTGTACAGCTAAACTCTGCATTAATGAACAATAAAAAAGAGCAAAAACTCACCAGATTTAATCAAATTTTGTCTACTTGCCCTTCGAAGCCTTTATTAGGTGTTTTGGTCAGATTCAAGGTGGGAAGAAATCTGGGAAAAGAAAGGTTTGCTTCCGGGCTGTATTTTCGTGTTGATTCTGTGTTCCACTTGCAGGTCATATACTGTATTTTTGAACAAAGCTCAAACTGGATTCTTTATAGATTCAAATCTGATTCAAATTAATTCAATTTAACACTATTTACGCTGTTATACTCAATTCACACACACTATACTCAAACAATTATCTACAAGAAATTTCCGATTGAAATTACATTACAAAATACAAATTCGGTCTTGCTACAAGACAACGGGGTGACAAAACAAGCGAACTGAACTACTAATGGACGAAAGCAAGAATGACTGAACGACTGACAGAACAAAAAACTGAAAACCAGGATGACAAAGCAAACAGCTGGACGATCGACACGGGTGCCAACAAACCTGCTATTGGCAGAACTGTAGTCAGGGATTTGGCGCTACAATTCGAATGCTCTGGCCGGACCATACCCCCGCCTCTGAAAAACTATTTCTCAGCCAAGTTACAACACTGAAAAAACCAAAGAAAGGAAAAAATCCAGACATGCCAAAAAGAACAAAAAAAAAAACCAACACCAAAAAACAACACAAGGAAAAAAATGCAACAAGCACAACAACTATTGAGTTGGGAGTGGATACAATTTTGTTAATGGTCTTTTATAAATACCAGTTTTTAGGCGAACACTCGCCACTCGAACCTCGCCGTCACTTCCCAGAAACACCTGTTCGATGACACCCAGTAGCCACTGCAATGGAGGTGTGTTTGGTTGGTCTACTACCACAACCATTCCCACACTGATAGAAGTGGGTGATTTCAACCATTTTTTACGACTTTGAAGTTCGTGCAGGTACTCTCGTCTCCATCGGTTCCAGAACGATTGAATAAGTTGACTAATCAATTCATACCTGGTGAGACGATTCACAGGGGCACTGTCCACGTTCCGCATGGGAAATGATTTCAACGGTGTTAGAGTCAAAAAATGCAAAGCCAGCGGTTCACACAGATCCTCACTCAGTACACACAGGGGGCGGGAATTCAGGACACCTTCAATCTGCACCAATACAGTGTTCAGTTCCTCATTGGTGAGAAGTTGATTGCCAATTACTCGGAACAGATGCAACTTTACAGATTTGACATTTGCCTCCCACAGACCTCCAAAATGCGGTGAACCAGGGGGAATGAATTTACATTCAATTCTGTGTTCGGCGAGTTGACTAGTCAATGTGGTTTGAAACTCGGATGAGTTCAAAAGTTGAGATATTTTTCGCAACTGTTCCTTGGCACCTACAAAATTAGTACCACAATTGGAATACATCACACGACAGGGTCCATGATGTGACAAAAAACGACGAAACGCAGCTAAAAACATGGGCGTTGATAGATCCGATACCAACTCAATATGTACCGCCTTTGTTGCCATACACACAAACAGACAAATGTAGGCTTTCAAAATACAAGGATTATGACGTCTCGTCATAGTAATATGCAAAGGACCAGCGTAATCCACACCACAATTTTCAAATGGTTTGCATTTTGACACTCGACAAGCAGGCAGGTCACCCATTTTTGGAATAATTGCATTATTACTAGGTCGAACACGGAAACAACGATTACACTTAAAAACACAAATACGAATAATAGAGTGAGCAGACAGTATCCAGAATTTCTGTCTGATCAAGGACAACAATAACGAAGGTCCAGCATGACAGTTCTTCTTGTGATGATAATCAATCAACATCGATACAAAAGCGTCGGATTTTGGTAGGATCATCTGATGACAAGTCTCAAATTCCAGTCCAGCATGAGACAAATGACCGCCGACGCGAATCACACCTTTATCAATGAATGGAGACAGGCAACGTAGGTGCATAGAACAATCTTCTCCCTTCTCCAATTGCACAAATTCAGATGAAAAATGTATCTTCTGTACCACTTTACATAGATACCTCTCAGCAACATCGAAATCTGATTCTTCTGATTGGGGTAAGATTCGTAAGAATTTGAGAACAAGAATTACAATTCTCAAAAGACGACCCTAATCCGAACAACGACCAATCAATGAATATATTGCATTGCTGTTACAATCAGGAGATTTTGTGACTGTTAACACTGACGGTTTTTTCGCCTCCGGTGGATCCACGATCTCTTCCATTTGAGTTCGGACGGGCCAATCGCATTCGTCCTCTGCTATCCATGATGGACCTGAGAGCCACAACGGAAAGTTCACAAGCTCAACTGGTGATAAACCTCTAGACAAACAGTCAGCGGGATTTTCAATTCCGGCAACATGCATCCACTCCTGTATACAAGAATCCTGTATTTTTGTGACACGATTACCAACAAAAGTTTGCCATTTCGCGGATGGAGCATTAATCCAACACAAGGTGACTGTTGAATCAGAGAGTGCGACAATACGAGACACATGACAACGTTCACTAATAATAGTGACTACTGAATTCATGAGTTCTGCCAACAAGAGTGCCGCACACAACTCCAAATGAGGTATTGAAACAACTTTAGATGGTGCTACCTTGGACTTTGAACACAATAATACAACTCTTGACTCCTCGCTCTCCTTCTGCGACTTCACATAGATAACTGCACCATAACCAGACAATGATGCATCACAAAAACCAATCAAACTGATGTGAGAATCCTGAAACAAACCAACGTGACGTGGAACAGCAAATTTCAACAATAGAGGCAACTCTTTTTGACAATTCTCCCAAAGAGTGCAGATAGACTCAGGCGGCTTCTCGTCCCAATCCACTCCTAATTTCCACAGTTTCTGGACAAGACATTTGAGAAATAATGTAAACGGTGACAAGAGACCAAGTGGATCATAGATACGAGCCATCACCGACAGAATAGAACGCTTAGTAGCGACGACCTCACCACACTTGACGGAAAACTGAAACAGATCAGTACTAGGTTGCCAATTCAATCCCAAGATAGCCAAGGAGTTGTCTGCTTCGAAATCCTTATACAAAAACGATTTCTCTTCCTCTGAGAATTTCTCCAACATTGATGGTGAATTTGAAGTCCACTTTGTGAGCGAGAAACCTCCTCCCTCAAACAGCTGCTTGGACTGACGATACAGCTCCACGGCCTCTGACTCTGTGGCGACAGATGTGACTAAGTCGTCCATGAACATGTCTCTTGGTATTCTCGCCTTGGCTGCTGGAAAACGATTTCCATCCTCCTCTACAAGCTGGTGGACAGTGCGAAGCGCCAAATATGGAGAACTTGAAACACCAAAAACAACACAATTGAGCTGATAAATTTCGATCGGATCCTCCGGCGAAAATCTCCACAATACACGCTGATAACGACGGCAGGAATCCTCAACTAATATCTGTCGATACATTTGTTTAATGTCGGCAGTTAGTGCGATCGGGAACAAATGAAAATTAACTAACAAAACAAAAATGTCAGTCTGCAATTTGGGACCAGCATGAAGAACCTGGTTCAATGACAAACCCGATGATGTCTGGAACCAGCATCAAATACAATTCGGATGGGCGTGGTAGTGCTGCTTGCTTTCACGATGGCGTGATGCAGTATGTAGTAACCACCTCGGTCTGTCTGATCTGCTACAAACGACATGTGACCCTGACGTAGGTCATCGATCAATATTTCATGATATGAAATACGAGTATTGCTGTCATGCTCTAGTCGTCTCTCCAAAGTCAGCAGTCTGCGTTCGGCGACAGCATACGAATCTCCTAAGCTGCTGGGCGGCTCCGCAAATGACAAGGCAACAACAAAACGACCAGAATTCACACGATGTACAGACTTCCGAAAGTTTACCTCATACTCCAACTCTTCCGGTCTCAGTTGACAGCTTGGTGCAGGGCATGATTCCAACTCCCAAAAACGTTCCACAAAACTATCCAACAATGGACTATAAATGAATTGACTATAGATGGCTGTAAAACAATTCGACACATTCGTTGTTGAAGTGAGAATCGGCGCTCTCCCCATCAGAATGTGACCAAAGATACTATTAACAGTCATCAATTCATGCGATTCACCTATACTAGGACTCCCATGTAGCAAGTGAGGAACTAACTCCGCACCAATGATGCCATCTATTCTACTAGGAAGGTAGAATTTGTCGTCAGCCAGTGTGAGATTTTCAAGATGATGAAGTTTGGATCTGTCGATTTCACAAGAAGGCAACTTGTCGATGATTTTATCCACCACTGTGGCATCCATCGAAAACTTGACGGTAGGATCCAACTTCGACTGAATCGACACACAAGTACGACCTCGAACTTCACTAGTACCACCACCGAATCCGCGAACAACGGTTTTCATGGGCTGGAATGGTAGTCTCAAACGCCGACACAATTTGTCTGTAACAAAATGACACTGACTCCCGGTGTCAACCAAGAAACGAACATCACAAAGCTGATCATTACAATCTCGTATATGTGCAGTGACGGTCAACAACACAACGGTCGAATTTTCTACATCGTTGGATGTAGAACAACAACTAATATGTGATGTGCCACCTGCCTTGGAGTTCGACAAGGATGCAACACCTTCATTGGAACTTGATCTGGAAAAGTGCAATAAAGAATGATGAGATTCTCGACATTGAGCACACTGAGTTTTACTACGACAATTTTTACTCAAATGATCCACATCAAGACAACGAAAACAACAAAACTCTCCTTTAATCAAACAATAACGATCCCAAGGAGTCATTTTCAAGAAACTAGCACAATCTACTAACCGATGACCAGGTTTTGAGCACTTCAGACAATTGGGATTTTTACTAGATGCATCGTTAGATGAATCATTAGATTGAACCACAAACACCTTTGATTTATTATCCTTTTTGTGCTTCATATTGAACGATTCAGTCTGTTTCTCATCAGAAGGAAGAGTCTTAATTTGCTTTTCAATGAATTTGACATAATTGGCATAAGTTGGCATAGCCTTGTCACAGATGGCCGATTCAAAATTTCTACGCGAAATTGGATCCAGCAATCTCAAGCCATGATAGAGGAATATCGAGTCTGACAAATCAGTGAGTTGCAATCTCTTCACTGCATTGATTGAACTGCAAAACCCATCCAAAATCGCAATACAACCTGCCTTTGATTCTGATTTTATTGGACGAAATTCAAAAATTTGTTTGAAATAGGCATCGACTTGCGCCCGTGGATCGTTATAGCGGGTCAATAATGCCTGCCAAATTATTTGATAATTATTAGCCAATGGTGGCAAATGACGACAAATATTTGCTGCTTGTCCAGTAAGTCTACTTACAAGATATTGGACCTTCTGCTGATCGTTCAAACTCTTGTTGTCATGTACCAATGCCTTAAATAGTTCATAAAACACTGACCATTGAGTCTGGTTCCCATCAAATTTTGGAAGGTCGATTTTGGGCAGTACTGACTCGGACACGACCGGCTGTGCACTAGCTGCTGAAGCTGCCGAAGATTGAGCAATAGCATCAGTCGCCTCTCTCTGTTTGAGAGTGTTAGCCGCTACTTCTATATACTGAAACAGATCTAGATGTGAGTCGTTGAATGCTACAACATGGTCTTTATTCAACTCAAGTTCCAACTCATTAACCACTAATTCTGTCTTTTCATAATCCGAAATGGTCTGAGACACCCGAGGATACAACACTAAAAAAAATTGCTCAGCAACATTTGGATCAGAGACATTTTTAGACAGGTCATAAATTTTTTGCAATCTGGCATACAATTGTTCCAGTTTAGCGCGATGCACCCTGATTTGTTTCTGTAATTTTTCCTCCATCTTGAACTCATACACAAAACAATTCAGCCCCGACAATACAAAACAACAGACAATAAAACAAGAATGAGTTCAAAACTAAATGGAAGGAAGAATCACGACTAGTGAGTTATCAAAGTTAAACTTTGATTATCAATTCACAAGATAAGTTACTGCTGAAGACAAAACTATATGATTAGATAATGTTCTTCCAACAACTCACAAACAAACAATAACTTGTTGAATTGAACAAACAAAATCATGCTGTGATTAACCTTCACTAACATGTATAACAAATGGACAATACAAATTCCAACAAACAAACAAATTCCCGAAAAAGAGCACAATGAGCCTAGTTTCAGGAAAATTACAATTTTAACTGAAATAAATTTAATTTCAGACAAATACAAATTGACAAGAAACCTTGCTCTTAGAACAAGGCTACAACAAACTAAGTTGAGCATGGATCAGACCATTCTGAACATGCCAACATTGGACAAACACGAAACTGCTTAAGTCCAATGTGTGTGAATTAATCAATAAATTACAAATTTAAATTCATCCGGCCCGGAGGACCAAAATGTTCTGAACAAAGCTCAGGCTAGAGCTACTAGTGGACTGTAATTTACTATTCAAATAATCAAATACAAACAAGGGGCAAAATTTAATCTTCAATTTGAGCCAGGTTATTTGTACAGCTAAACTCTGCATTAATGAACAATAAAAAAGAGCAAAAACTCACCAGATTCAATCCAATTTTGTCTACTTGCCCTTCGAAGCCTTTATTAGGTGTTTTGGTCAGATTCAAGGTGGGAAGAAATCTGGGAAAAGAAAGGTTTGCTTCCGGGCTGTATTTTTGTGTTGATTCTGTGTTCCACTTGCAGGTCATATACTGTATTTTTGAACAAAGCTCAAACTGGATTCTTTATAGATTCAAATCTGATTCAAATTAATTCAATTTAACACTATTTATGCTGTTATACTCAATTCACACACACTATACTCAAACAATTATCTACAAGAAATTTCTGATTGAAATTACATTACAAAATACAAATTCGGTCTTGCTACAAGACAACGGGGTGACAAAACAAGCGAACTGAACTACTAATGGACGAAAGCAAGAATGACTGAACGACTGACGAAACAAAAAACTGAAAACCAGGATGACAAAGCAAACAGCTGGATGATCGACACGGGTGCCAACAAACCTGCTATTGGCAGAACTGTAGTCAGGGATTTGGCGCTACAATTTGAATGCTCTGGCCGGACCATATATATATATATGGACCATATATATAGTAGTGATCCTGTCCCACGTTGAAACGTCATGTGTGGCGGACCTAGCTCCAGGGAGGGCATGGACCACACAAAAAATAGATAATTTTATGAAAGTGCTCACTTTTACGGGTACATGAATATATGCCCCTCTGTGTAATATCAGACCTGAGAATTTATTTAATTGGTTGAGAAATCTGTAGTTTATCCCAGATGTAGGATTGGAGTGTTCCAATAATATTGAGCTTAAATAAAGCGATCTTAAAATTATTACCTGGTTGTTGTTCTGATAAAGAGCCAATGCAACCCGAACAAAGATATAGATCACAAATCCATGTATGATTGTGCCTCTTACCGCTATCAGAATTGATGATGAATACTTTATGAAATAAATATAATTTCCGAAAAGAGGTTCAAGTACAGAATCTAATCCTATCAATGTTGGATTACATTGACTTAAATCCTGCAAAATGCCGCATACACTGTTTAATTTAGTCTGGAAATTATAAGCTAAGCTGCCGACAGTGACCAATGTAAAAGCAAATGTAAGCAGAATTATATTTATTAATCCCACAGTGATCCACTGATACATTAGCAACCATCCACAACCTTCCACTCAATTAATTTCCCGACTTGTTACACTGACCATATGAGGTCTATCACAATACCAATGGTAACGTGTCAAAGATTCAAAGATATCAAGGTTTTCAGAAAAGAAACGAACTGGAAGATATGCTCAGTTATTTCAATATATTGACAATTTTCAAGATAAGCAGAAAATAAATAATAATTTTCTCAAGTTAATGATGATGATCAGTATAACATGTTCCGGTTTAACAGTACCAGACATGTACAGATTACAATTTAATAATGATTTAAGAATTGAAAGAAGATGTATGTTAAAATGATAATTACAGGGTTGTGAGTTCTGCTTTGGAATAGCTTGATCGATAGACAGATTATTATAAATTAATCTAATTCAATGATGATTATTATAATGTAGATTAACATTGATTTCCCCTGATTACAATCTGGTCATGACCATTAATTTTCACTAGAATTTATATCACTCATGAATCGTAGATGGGGCCCCAATATATTTACTAGAAGAACACTCATGCGACTCGGTTTTCTTTTTTCCTTGGTTCGCAAATAATTATTCTTCTGCCATGTGCTGGATTTTCTGGCCTCCAAGTAGAACGTGTTGCTGGTATATTACTCTGCGATTCATGTAGATTTTATTGGGTATTTTATGTTAATTATTATCTCCACAAACAAAAAAGGAACTTTACAATTAACATTTAAATTCACAAATAAACAGTTAAAAATAATTTACATAAAATTTTTCAACAAGAATGTAAGTTTACTCAAAACGTGTGACTAGGGCAAGGTCAGTGCTAGAACAGCCAAAATCTTCTTCCTCCGAATTCAATTCACAATTCTATGAATCTCTTTGTTTCTAATTCGCATAGGATGATTGCTATTGGTTGTAGCTGAGTGACATAATTCACATGTCATATTTTTATGAAAAATGGTTCCTTTGTTTACATTCAATTCCCTGACTCACAAGACGAATAAATACATTAAAACATAAATATAATTCAATCATTTCAAAATACAGTTCAATTCCAACAGTGTAGGTGAATTAATAATAATACATAAAATTACAATAACAGAGATCTCGACATTCTGTGTTGCATCTCATCAATTCAAATTTTGGTATCCTTTTCTTTATCCTCTGATTGGTTTGTTCGAATAAATCTAGCAAGATCACTTCTATTTGATATTTATTTGTTGATAATCCAAACAATAAATATAATTAAATTAAATAGTACTGTTTGTCAATGTAGACTTACAGTACATACAAAGAGTATTTGTAACTTTTTGCTATTATTGTACATCAGAAAACTATATCTTTTTTATAATTTGTTTTTCAAAAATAAACTCATTTATTGTGCTAATAATTTTGATTGGTTTATTATTATAGATTCCTTTTTTCGTACACAATAACGAAAAATAATAATTTATAAATAAACATGCCATCGCATTATATTATACAATAAGCAGGTCTGATATCGACTCTACATTGGTGTTCTAAGCGTTTGAACGTTTTAGGTTTGGTTTACCACAACATTCCCTCAACCTATAGATGTGATTTTAATATAATAATTTCACAAATTAATAGAATAAATAATATAATAAGCAATATGAACTCAATTGGTTTACTGGAAGAGACTGATTCAATTTGATATTGTTATCAGTTAGCGGTAACGCTGATAACCATTATATTTTGAGATTGCTTGCTGCCTCTGCCTTGATTTTCATAATATGATTTAAAGAATTAGTTTTTTCAAGTAGCCACTGGAACGAGTCGTCACATTATATATATATATATATATATATATATATATATTATATATATATATATATATATATATTGAACATTGTATTATTTTGATAACTTACCTATGTGTGCAATCCAACAACAACAACAACACAACAACACTGTACACAACTGATGTACAATCATTGTTCCACTTGTCTATTTAATTATAGTCAAAGGTTAATGACCTCACAGACATGTTCTAGTCAAGCATGGATGCACATGCAACAGTTGTGTCATAAATGAATGCGCACACATGCAAGCAAACTTAGTTTGACAGCAGCAGACATGATGAGAGTCAAGACAGTAGCAAGTCAAGAAATGAAAATAATTATTGTATTTGTTACATTCATAATATACACAATTAGTATGATATTACTTTTATACTATACACTGAGTACTTGTACATTGCACAATATTTGAGTTGAAAATGTGTTCAATTTTTCAAACCAAACAGTAAAAGACAGCAGCAGCAGCAGTACTGCCAATTTGAGCGCTTATAATAATAGTATTGATAGAGCACATATATTATATAAGACTATGTGTTCAATCTAAAATGAATTATAAAACATCGAAATTATTTGATGATGGACTAGACAGGTGGTATGCTTATATGAATGATCAATGAAAGGTATTATGTAATTTTTTCATCAATTATACAGCATTAAACAGTTGTATAAACATAAACCCATTGTCACTAATAACAACATTACAACTTTGTAATATATTTGATGAGGAGGGTGGTGGTTGACTAAATTTTCTATTTAGTATTGATCAACATTGCTATTGATAGGATGGTAGCAAAAAAATCAAAGCATTGTCATTGATGATGTGGCACTGGTATTTTATCAAAACTTAGCGGATCTGCCTCAACTGTGCTTAATAAATTAGTGGACATGTTACCAATTGAATTGCATATCCCCTCCAACTATCGCTATTGCGGCCCAAGGACGAAGTTAGATAGAAGATTAAAGAGGGGGATAAAGGAATTAAATCATTGGATGAAGCATGTAAAGTGCATGATATAGCATATGCGCAGCATAGTTATAACAAGTCACAAGTGGAGGCCAATCGCCACTTGGCTGACACTGCAATGAAAAATTTCTATTTTTCATGATTTTCATGATGGTTAGCCTACATCATGGATTTTCTGAGATTTACATCATGGATTTTCGAGAAAATAAAAAATTTCAATTTTTCATGATTTTCATGATGGTTAGCCTACATCATGGATTTTCTGAGATTACATCATGGATTTTCGAGAAAATAAAAAATTTCAATTTTTCATGATTTTCATGATGGTTAGTCTACATCATGGATTTTCTGAGATTTACATCATGGATTTTCGAGAAAATAAAAAATTTCAATTTTTCATGATTTTCATGATGGTTAGCCTACATCATGGATTTTCTGAGATTTACATCATGGATTTTCGAGAAAAAAAAAATTTCAATTTTTCATGATTTTCATGATGGTTAGCCTACATCATGGATTTTCTGAGATTTACATCATGGATTTTTGAGAAAATAAAAAATTCAATTTTTCATGATTTTCATGATGGTTAGCCTACATCATGGATTTTCTGAGATTTACATCATGGATTTTCGAGAAAATAAAAAATTTCAATTTTTCATGATTTTCATGATGGTTAGCCTACATCATGGATTTTCTGAGATTTACATCATGGATTTTCGAGAAAATAAAAAATTTCAATTTTTCATGATTTTCATGATGGTGTTACATCATGGATTTTCTGAGATTTACATCATGGATTTTCGAAAAATGAAAAATTTCAATTTTTCATGATTTTCATGATGGTTAGCCTACATCATGGATTTTCTGAGATTTACATCATGGATTTTCGAGAAAAATAAAAATTTCAATTTTTCATGATTTTCATGATGGTTAGCCTACATCATGGATTTTCTGAGATTTACATCATGGATTTTCGAGAAAATAAAAAATTTCAATTTTTCATGATTTTCATGATGGTTAGCCTACATCATGGATTCTCGAGAAAATAAAAAATTTCAATTTTTCATGATTTTCATGATGGTTAGCCTACATCATGGATTTTCTGAGATTACATCATGGATTTTCGAGAAAAAAAAATTTCAATTTTCCATGATTTTCATGATGGTTAGCCTACATCATGGATTTCCTGAGATTTACATCATGGATTTTCGAGAAAATAAAAAATTTAAATTTTTCATGATTTTCATGATGGTTAGCCTACATCATGGATTTTCTGAGATTTTAAAAAATTCAATTTTTCATGATTTTCATGATGGTGTTACATCATGGATTTTCGAGAGAATAAAAAATTTCAATTTTTCATGATTTTCATGATGGTTAGCCTACATCATGGATTTTCTGAGATTTACATCATGGATTTTCGAGAAAAAAAAATTTCAATTTTTCATGATTTTCATGATGGTAGCCTACATCATGATTTTCTGAGATTTACATCATGGATTTTCGAGAAAATAAAAAATTTCATTTTTCATGATTTCCATGATGGTTAGCCTACATCATGGATTTTCTGAGATTTACATCATGGATTTTCGAGAAAATAAAAAATTTCAATTTTTCATGATTTTCATGATGTTACATCATGGATTTTCGAGAAAATAGAAAATTCCAATTTTTCATGATTTTCATGATGGTTAGCCTACATCGTGGATTTTCTGAGATTCACATCATGGATTCTCGAGAAAATAGAAAATTTAAATTTTTCATGATGGTTAGCCTACATCATGGATTTTCTGAGATTCACATCATGGATTTTCGAGAAGAAAAAAAATTTCAATTTTTCATGATTTTTTTTTGTTTGATTTTTTTTTTCATGATAGTTAGCCTACATCATGGATTTCCTGAGATTCACATCATGGAGTTTCGAGAAAATAAAAGATTTCAATTTTTAATGATTTTCATGATGGTATTACATCATGGATTTTCGAGAAAATAAAAAATTTCAATTTTTTTGATTTTCATGATGGTTAGCCTACATCATGGATTTCCTGAGATTTACATCATGGATTTTCGAGAAAATAAAATATTTCAATTTTTCATGATTTTCATGATGGTTAGCCTACATCATGGATTTTCTGAGATTTACATCATGGATTTTCGAGAAAAAAAAATTTCAATTTTTCATGATTTTCATGATGGTTAGCCTACATCATGGATTTCCTGAGATTCACATCATGGATTTTCGAGAAAATAAAAGATTTCAATTTTTAATGATTTTCATGATGGTTAGCCTACATCATGGATTTTCTGAGATTACATCATGGATTTTCGAGAAAAAAAAATTTAATTTTTCATGATTTTCATGATAATGTTACATCATGGATTTTCGAGAAAATGAAAAATTTCAATTTTTGATGATTTTCATGATGGTTAGCCTACATCATGGATTTCCTGAGATTTACATCATGGATTTCCGAGAAAATAAAAAATTTCAATTTTTCATGATTTTCATGATGGTTAGCCTACATCATGGATCTCCTGAGATTTACATCATGGATTTTCGAGAAAATAAAAAATTTTAATTTTTCATGATGGTTGGCCTACATCATGGATTTTCTGAGATTTACATCATGGATTTTTGAGAAAATAAGAAATATCAATTTTTCATGATTTTCATGATGGTAGCCTACATCATAGATTTTCTGAGATTTACTTCATGGATTTCCGAGAAAATAAAAAATTTCAATTTTTCATGATTTTCATGATGGTTAGCCTACATCATGGATTTTCTGAGATTTACATCATGGATTTTCGAGAAAATGAAAAATTTCAATTTTTCATGATTTTCATGATGGTGTTACATCATGGATTT